>NC_045541.1:127383431-127598431 GCF_009769535.1 Thamnophis elegans
AGCATTAGATTGGAAGTAATAAGGTTGTGCCTGACTTACCTCAGCATTTGTAGCAGATGTTACAAATGTCATAAACATGAACCTTAGGGATCAGGGAAAAAAATCAAGACAACAGATTTAGACTTTTTTCTTTACAAGCTAGTGCAGTCTGATGCTATATAGTGGCATTCTGACTTGATGTTAATATCCTGTCCTTTTTCCCTGGACACTGTTGTATGAGAGCAGAGAAAGCTTTCCTAAGCAAATATTCAGTTTCCACAGGCAACTTAAACTGAGAGCTGAGAGCTTTTTTCAACAAACCAAAAGAAGAAAGGATTTTCTTGACCATGTTTGTTTTATGCTTGATTATGGGGATTTGGGTTCATGGAGAAAGATCTTAAGTAAGGAAAGAACACAATTTGTTGTCTTCCAGCACCGCCACATACCAACACAAATTATTTTCTGGCAATTCTAGTTAATTGAATACAATGTGCTGTGCAATTCATTTTGCCACGACTGGAGTAAACAGTTAAACATTTATGTAGGGATGTGTTTTAATATTTTTATAAACAGGAGAGCGAAGTTCATAGGCAGTCAGGATGATTGGATTAGCAAATGGTTGATGGCAAACCCAGCCTTCTCTTTTTCCTTACCAATTTGCTCTGCCTTCTCCATGATCATTGCATATCAAAAGTATGTAACGTTGAGTTCAGTAAGGTTTACTTCCAGGCAAACCATATTGTAAATTTATATATGCTTAGACAAGAGTCCCTCTGGGATTCAGTCAAATTAATTTTTAAAGGTGAAAAATCATTAAAAACTCTCCCATGCTCTGTTTCTCTAGAGCTTCTCATTGTCTCCGACCCAACTATACTCTTTTGGCTGGATGGAACTTTGACTTAGGCTTTGAGATTTCACAGTTTTCTTCTGCATTAGTGATAAGGCCTGGTGTTTTATTTTATTTTTTGCACCTACTAATGTGTCAGGGAATTTGCGCAGTGAGTATCCAAATGGAGTCAGAGACAATGACATGAACTTGCAGTTTTATATAAATAAATATATTTACATTAATAAGATAGGCAAACAGGAGCATTGTCGGATAAATCAACACAGCAGGAATATCATGAGGTAAATTACAAAGAGCACACACAGCACGCAGAAGGAAAAATACGGGAAACAAGGAAACTCCCCCTTTTCATTTCCAGCAACCAATCACAGCTCAAGTTACCTCATGTAGTGGCTAGCTCTCTTTAACCGATTAGCTATAACTTTATGTTCTTACTCATTGTCCAATTCTTCACTGCTCCAAATATTAAAATTTAAATATCTTAACATAATGTTTTGTAAACATATTTAGTATCATAGGAATGGAATCATATTTCAGGGCATTGGAAACTGGCTGACCTCTCTTTGTGTTGCATTAAATCAAAGCTTTTGGCATCTTTAAAAAAAATACTTTTATCCTTATGTTAATAAATGACATCATGTTAAGTATAGCAAATAACAAGAAATACACTTTCCTTTCTGAAATCAAGATGACAAAATGTTGGATTTAGAGCATTTAACTTCCCTAAGTTTCAGGGTAATACATTATTCCAGCAGGAAATTTGTTGCTTGATATAAAAAGTGCAGTGTTTCTTGTAAAGGAATTAAGAGGAATATCCAAAATATCCCTTGTCTACTCTTCGTGGATGTCATATGTCTTTCGGTACTGATAATGCATATGCTTCCTATAAATCATTTCTCTAAAATTTCTCCTTGCTAGTTTAATCAATGATCACAGGCTGATTCCACCCCCCCCCCCAACTTCAGCGGTAGGATTCACTAACCTTCCCTACCGGTTCACAAATGTGAGCGCACACATGCACCACTCGTACGTGGTGCGTCTGTGCATGCACACCGCTTTCTGCACATGCACAATGCTTGCACATTATGTCAGGGCGGAGCCTCCTTCACCCAAACCGGAGATAACCGGCTGAATACCACCTCTGCACTGCTTTCAGTAGCAGATACTGAACAGATTGGCCGAGGTACATCTTTGTTGTGTTTGCCATTAAGTAATGAGTGTTGTCACTGGGTTCACTATGTGTAAAATAAGAGCTTTTGCAAAAATATTTCTTCTAGTGATGTAGTAAACTTGCAGATATAGAAGATTTATTCCAATCTAACAATTTCATGCAGGCCTGAGGGCATATACCCTGAGCTCTCTTGTTTACAAGATTTTGTCTGTTTACTGGCAAGAAAGGACCAGTCAATGTGCTAACAATTCTCCTGCATTGAATTGGAAGGCCACACATGTATTTGAGCTCTGTATTAAAAGGATTATCTTTCTGATACTGACAGGAATAAAGGAAGCTTTTTTGTGCTATCTAATTTTGTTTCTGGAGGTAGGAAGGTACTTCACTTCTGCCTATATATTACTTCATGCTACATTTGTGTATAGCTGCATATATTAACATTATAATCTTTTACATTTCAGCATGTATCTACTAAGCTCTTTTTTTCTGACTCTAATGGGTATTTGTACTATATGATGTGAGACATAGGAATCTTTCATTACAATAAACCAAGATATATGAGTGTAACATGGTTCATTTGTGTATGTTCTTTGGCATTGTTAGAGATATTAGTGCAATTCCTTATTGTAACATATTTATACTTTTAGAACTGTTTGATACTTTTTAAATTTGGCAGTACCTGCTTTTGATTAATTCCCTGCTCCCACCACCACTAAAACATAACAATTTTAGGAAACTAAATAAGGAATGTGTGGAAACAAATGTTTATCCATAGCATCTAAGAAACACTTTCAGTAGCCATCTCAATGTATTTTGTGCAAACAAACTGCAGAAAAGATGGACTTGCGGCAGAGGAAATCTGAGGCCCAGGGAAGACATTGTATTTTTTTCTAACCTACCATCACGACTTGGTTACAGCTCCATGAAACCCAGGTTTCAGACATATAGTAGTCTTTGGCAGAAACATTCTGCATTTTTTCCCTGTCATTTCTCATTCAGCTTGATGAAAGAGAATTTGCTTTAGAAATGATTTCAAAGGAGAACAGCTTTTGGCAAAACTCCAGGTGCTACATTTTTGCATTAGATGACCAAATAGTGTGTATGTATGTGTGTATAAATTATGTATGTATGTATGTATGTATGTATGTATGTATGTATGTCCTTTCCTTCATTGTATAGTCATTTCTCCAATAGCTTGCCATCTTCTAGTTGCCCACATTTCTCCAAGGGAAGAATCTTATGTATGTAATGGAAGATGTTTTTATGTTATGTTTTTGACTGTCTATGTTTGTTTAAAAATAAAAAACATATACATACATACATATATACACACACACACATATATGTGTGTGTGTGTATGTGTGTGTGTGTACATATACATACATATACATATATACATATACATACACACACACACAAACACACACATATAAAGAATCACAATCTTAAAAAAGGAATTTTTAAAAAAAACACAAAGCAAATTTTATAATTTAATCCATACCAGAAGAAAAACAAGAGACATACATTGGTAAATATTTGGTGTTGCCATAAACAGCAGGGGAATTCTTATTTATGATCATATTGTAAATGAGGAATTAATATTTTCACATACATTGGACTGACATGTCTCATGTTGGAACCATAGATTTAATATTCCTAAGGTTTGGCTTGCAAGATTGGACATATTCCTTCTTATTTTAAGAAAAATAAAATTTTATTTAAAATATAAAATATTATAAAAAATATTTGATATTGACTTACTAAATATTAACTGCACTATTTGCACTGAAGATATTACCTAGTTTGCTAATGTTGTTTTCAGCAACTTTAGAGCTACAGATATTCTCTTTTATCAGTACTATTGTTTGGATTTCTTCTATATTTTTATTTCCTGCAGTCCTAAAACTCTTTTTGACAGTGCTGTCATTGAAGTGTACATCTTCAAACAAAGGTTAAAGCTGTTTTATAGGATATATTTTTATTAACTTTTCAAGGTTATAATTTTCTGAGTTCTATTTCTCCCTCCCAAAAATCATCTGATAGAATCAAGCTAATAAAAAACTTTAGGCTTTTGTTTCTGTGATTTTTTTTCCATAGGTGGATATATTGCTCAACCAAGGAAAGATGCTTATAGTCTCAAGAATGCTCTGTTTCTCTTCTATAACTGATCAATATAACAATAGCAAAATAAGTATGCTTGAGTATAATCATTCAACTTTGTATCAAGTTAGGTAAATTCTTGCACTTGTATAAATTGATTTTGATTATGGAGATACATGTGTAAGTGACCTGTGTCTGGAATATTGAACAACCTTTGAATACAGTCTTCCACAGAAAGAAATAAAGTGGACAATTAAGATTCCTTGTTCTTCATAGAATTATAATTTTTCCCTAATTTTAGTTTTTCAAATGTTAAGATTGTAGAAAAATATTAATGAATAATAATAATCATAACCTAAATTGGGATGCTTTGTGACTAAATGTACAGAGATTGCAACATAATCCCTTTTTTATTCAGTTATAGGTGCCCAGCGCAGGAGAAGCCCCAGTGCCCTTGCCACTGACGTATTTGAGTCACATTTGGGAAGTCACATTTTACAGGTAAAAGCATTGGCTTTGCACAAAAAAAAGTTTAACATGTTTAGTAGCAAGATATAGGACACCTGTCAAATATTTGGACGTTGCTATTACTATTAGAGCCTATACAGTGAAGATTTGTTTGCATATTCTTTTTTTTCCAGTGAATGATTAAGAGAATGTTAATGAGAGAGGGAGGGCAAATATTATTTTTACTATAATAATTTAAAATACAGCACATAAGTTGTATTATGTTGTGCAATAGCTGTTGGTTTCCCAAATTGTCTGTATATATTTAAGTATTAACTATTTTGTGAAAAACATTTTTTAATCTTGTTCACATGTAGATTTTCATTTTTCTCCTCCTATTGTAGTTTTTTAGCACTATTGCTTCAACTGTTGTATTCATTGTGATATTTCTATTCATTTAAAAGATAACATGCCTTTAACACAATGTAGTGTTCCTCCAAATTTATTTTAGTAGTATCTATTGAAGACATTATTGTGATAAATGTTATGCATCAGCCATGTGTTTTCATGTTGTTCACAAGATGTAGAAGTAGAATCTCATTTGGATTACTTTGCATCCAGAAGAAAATATTGCTTTAAGTTAAAAAAACAAAGGACTGAGTTCAGGTGCTTTCTGAGTTTCAACTCTCAACTCTCTGAGTATTCTATCATTGTTTGATAAGGTTCCTATTGTTTGTTGCTATATTTTTGATGACTTGTTGAACAATAATTAACAAAATGATTGGCAAAGTAAGTTTCTCAAGAAAACCAGGATGATTGTAATGATTGTTATTTGTCAAATTTATAGATTTCTTATGCATATGATCTTGCTAAACATTTATCTTGAATAGCTTTATTTTGTGTGTGATCATAACAATATTTTGCATACATTTCAAAAATTTATCCTGGCTTTAGTTGAATGTGATTTGATACAGTTTTACAGTCTGTTCTGAAGAAGGAGGAAAGGAGATGTTGTTGGATTATTATCACTAGTATTAATTATAATGACTATGCAATCAACTATAACAATAATAACCTTTAGCATCATCAAGCAATAACATCTGCCTATCCCAAGTCCTTGGGAAGGACTTGAAGAGGGATAAAAATGCCAAATCAAGTCTAAACATCTGGCTGACTGTGGGATGAATCATAATGTTATTAAAAATAATGTGAGAGTTTGGAGAGCACATAAAATCATGTACATAAAAACATAAAAACATATTTTTATTATTTAATAAGTGTATATGCCATCCACACTTGCTTGATAGATGGGCAGCATATACATTTAATAAATAAATAACTATTTATAATAAATACATAGAAATTTATTCATAATAGATACATAACAATTTATTTATAATAAATAAATACATAACAAAAAGAATTATCTTGACTATGACTGTGCCATCATTATTTCCTTGCAAGTTTTAGTTGGAGATATGCTGCCCCCAACCTAGAAGTAGCTTTGGGTCTTGGTATCCTTTGATAGACTTCTTCATGAATGTATCCAATCTCCATTTAAAGCCATCTAAGTTATTTGAAAGCAGTTTGGTGTAGTAATAAAGGCAGCAGGCTAGAAATTGAGAGTCTTTGAGTTTTAGTCCTGCTTGATCACAAAGCCAGTTGAGTGATCTTGGCCAGTCGCTCTATATAGTTGATATCACTGCAACATAGTGATACATTTCATGGGTTAATTGTGTGTTGCCTGAAGGAGTTCATTTTGTCTGTTCTGAACCTTCTTCCATCCAGCCTCATTGGATGACTCATGGTCCTAATGTTTTGAGAAAGTTTTACGTGTGCCTTGTAGTCCTTAATCACCATTGTTCACCATTCTTGTAAGGTGCAGGCTCCAAATATTCTAATGCTTTCTTATAAGAAAAGTATAGGGGGTCGCTTTTCATTTCATTTTTTATTAGGGACGCAGTGACCCAGTGACTAAGATGCTGAACTTGTCGATCAGAAAGGTCAGCAGTTCAGCAGTTAGAATCCCTAGCGCCGCATAACGGAGTGAGCTCCCTTACTTGTCCTAGCTTCTGTCAACCTAGCAATTCGAAAGCATGTAAAAATGCAAGTAGAAAAATAGGGACCACTTTGGTGGGAAGGTAATAGCGTTCTATGCTCCTTTGGCGTTTAGTCATGCTGGCCACATGCCCACAAAGATGTCTTTGGACAGCGCCGGCTCTTCAGCTTTGAAAGGGAGATGAGCACGCCCCCCTAGAGTCGGGAACGGCTAGCATATATGTGTGATGGGAACCTTTACTTTTACCCTTACCTTTCATTTTGATTGCTCTCCTTTGAATTTTGCTCAGCTTCTTTTCCAAATATCGTGACTTGAACTTGTACATGGTATTCCAGATGAGGGTATCACAGAGACATTACAATGTGGACTGTTTTCTTTTTTAATCTACTTCTGATGCACATTAGCATGGACTTTTTCTTATTCATGGTTGCTGCTGCTCAGTTGACATCTTCATTAAGCAATCTATTATGACCCCATCAAGATAATTTTCCTGGTTAGTTACGGACTGCTCAGATCCAGTTAGGGGAAACAATAGCTGGTTGAGCCCCAGCATATAAATATAAATGTTTTATATTTACATTGAAACACATTTGCCATTTGGTGGATAATTCATTTAGTTTAAAGAGATCTGTCTGGAGCACAATCACTCCATCTTCACAAGGTTTGGTATCATCCAGAAAGTTGGCCATGGATAATACTTACTCGTTAGTCAGGATTGTTTGTGAACAAGTTAAAAAATACTTCCCAGAACAGATCTCAAGAGATTTCCTTTATTGAGGAAACAGAATTTTCATTCCTGTCCTTTGCATTCAGTTAGGAGTCTATAAAAGAATATGTCTTATCTCTTGATTCCTATGTTTACTCAAGAGCTTTTGATGGGCATCAAAGTTTGTTTGAAAATCCAAGTTTACAATGTTGTCAGAGTACTTCCATGTCCCTGAGAAAGTCAGTACAAGCTTAAGTATGTATCCTGTATCTTTTGTAGTAAAGAGATGCAAAGAATACATTTTGTTTCTTTGTGTGACAGAAACAAATTATATAATCAAAGCAACAATTGAAGTCAGCTATCTTTGGGTCAAAGGAATATGACTCAATAACATAATACCAGGAAAAGGAATTGTCACACACAGTATAACTGAAAAACTCTGATTAAATTCATAGTAGGAAAAGTTTGTTGAAAATAAAGTAATTAACCAATATACACTTTTTTCAGTTTTTGTTCCAACATCTTGCTGACTTTGTCTTCACTGTCAGGTAAAATGTATTAACCATAACTAAGAAAAAATAAACTAAGAATATAGGATCATGGCATTTATTTTGATTATTCTATGAAAAATAGATTAATGCGCTGATACAAAAATAGGCAATCTGATTTGCAGTCTTTTTCTTTATGAAGTTGTATAAAGACTTAAGATTACAATGAAGACATTGATTGACCTCATCCTTTTAATATAATCAAGAATGACCAGAAAACGTAAGATTAAATATGGGGAAACTAAAAGTGAGACTATATATTTGCATATGCAAATTAGCTTAATTGATCCTGCTTGCCTCTACAGGGATTTTTCATTACAAACTGGAGTGCTACATTGTTCAGCTCATATTGAGTAATTTAGTAACTAATGAGACCAGTTTGCACTAATTTGCATATGATAAATGAGCTTAATTGCAGTAAATAACTTGGAGGCATAATTACTTAATTTTCCTGTGTTGCATGGCTTTTAAGTTCACATATGAACAACTCAAGATAATTCTGCATATTTAAATGTTGCATTTTGAATGTCTTAAACCAAAAGGCATATCTTAGAATGTTATACTGTAAAACAATCAAGTGAGGTTTACTGTACTGCTACTTAAATTGTAGACATTATGAAGTGTGGATCTTTGGATGATTTTGATTTTATACACCACCATAACTTTGCTAATGACTACACATGTGGCAAAAGTACAATGGTGCTTAAAAAACAAGATATTATTTATGTTGGCATGATTCCTGTATCTGTAAAATAATACTTTGATATACCATACATTATGACTGCTAAGTAAGAGAAATAATCATTTAGAAAGTTGTTTGAAATTATGAATAAAAGTGGGACACAAAGATAATGTTCCTATTTACAATCTAGATTCTAGGCAATTATCATGAAACCTAAGTACAGAGGTACGAGTAAATGAATTTATTACACAACTAAATATAATATAGAGGTTACAGCATATGTGATGCATTCCCCTCTTTGAGGAAAACAGAGAATTAAAAGATGCTTTGATTTTTTGAATATTATTTAGAACAGCATGTTTAACAGGCTCCTTCCCAGTGCTTTGCTTTTCAAGGCTTGAGTTGATGAACAAGATGATATCAGTGAAGGCTAAAAGAAGCACTCTAGTAACCAAAGATGAAAATATACCCACCCACCCCTCCTTCTCTTTCTCTTTCTTGCTTTCTCTCTCTCTTTTCTCTTTCTCTCCTCCCTCCTCCTTTTGCTATCTCTCTTCCCCTCCTTCCTACCTTCTATCCAACCATCAATCCACCTCTATAATTTAAAAAGTGCATATCAATAAAATGTGAGTTGCTAAAAGAATCTGTATATTGGATTTCCCAGGGAGAAAGTATAAGGTGTCTATCTGAACTATGCATGAACTGTGGAGTACATTGTACAGTCCTTGTAAATAATTGTCTCAGAACAATCCTTCTCCTGGAAATTGTTTGTTTGTTGAATTACTATCCTCTCATTCCACTAAATTTGAGCACAAGATAGCTAATACGAATGACGTTGAGCCAAGGTAGCTAATGATAATAAAAACAATTAATAT
Source organism: Thamnophis elegans (assembly GCF_009769535.1). Lineage (NCBI taxonomy): Eukaryota > Metazoa > Chordata > Lepidosauria > Squamata > Natricidae > Thamnophis > Thamnophis elegans. The sequence goes on from NC_045541.1 coordinate 127,392,846, forward strand.
GGAAGCAAATTACAATTGAGCATAAACAGTTTTTTTTAAAAAAAAAACAATGAAAACATTAATATAAAGAAAGAATAGCAATTAAATCCATCTCAGCAAATTAATCAGTTTCCACAGTAAGTGCTTCCTGAATGGTTTTGTGTGCAGGTAAAATACAAGAAAATGGAGCCATCCCACAAACAAGGGAGGCGCCCATTCAGACATAGTGTCAATGGTAGCAAAACCAAGTGCCATTCCTGAAACTCTTAAAACTTGAGAAGATTCCTGTTCTGACCCCCTCCTCTGTCCAGTAACGAAAGCCGAGACAAGCATAAAATGGAATGTCCTTTAATTAACAAGACCAGAATCTCGGTGGCTGAAAGCCAAATAAACAAATAGATAAGGACTTTGGCAGCAAGTCCAACAAACCTTGACAGCAATGCAAACAAACTCTGGCAGCAATCCAGCTTGCCAAGTTTGTTTCTCTTTAGTCAAAGCGTTGACTTCTGCAAGAAGGGCATGGCACAAGCAGTCTCTTTTATAGTCTGGGAGAGGAGCTTAATGACCATCAGTTGAGCATAATTACCTCCTGTAATTACGTAATTGTTCTTGACTCTGAGTAGCCCTTCGACGGTGCGCATCCCGGAACAACTCACAGTTGAAGTAGCATTTATTAAATTATATTCATATAATGAAAGAGTGGGAATCAATGAACAATCTGAATCCTCTTGAAGGGGTTAATGAGTTGAAGAGTTTGAGGAACCCTAGCCTCTAGGTAGTATGGTTTGGATTAATTAAGGGCACATTTTCTTTCCCAAGTTGCTTCAGAAATGGTGTAGTTTCTGCTCAGGATTAATATATTCAGTGAACATTATAGGACAGATCTGGGCATTTTGCAACCACAGGCCACCACCGGCTCTTTTGATGGTCCCTGTCCACCCTGCAGTGGTAGTAATGGTGGCAGCCCTCCACAACAGTCCCAGTTTCTCATGTGGCCCCCTGGGAAAATTAATTGCCGACTCCTGCTGTTGGGTTTTGCCTGTTTCCTTGTTGTATTTTCTCTTCCAAGAGTCAAATTTAAAATAGTTTTAAATACAGACTTGATATGACATCCTTTTAAACCTGTATTTTATGTGGCAACCATGGTACATATATTTTCAGCAGTGGTTGATACTGTCTGAATTGAGATTTCCATAATCAAATCTATATTACATCAGACCCAAGAATAGAAATGGGAACTATTTGCAGCCTCTTTGATTTTCTTATTTTCTTATTCCCTGCTATATCAACAATGCTGTTTTTAGGGAAACTTCATTAGGTGTTGATTTTGCCCTGAAAACATCTGTAGATTACTTAAAACATTGACAATGTAAAATCATTTATTATTTCCTCAAAAAACAGGTTTTATATGGAATAGAAATTGGGAATATTATTTTAGAATGATTAAAATGTTATAATTTCTGGATGCATACTTCCTTTCTAAAAATCTCAGTTTTCAGAAATAACATGTAAATTAGACATTGTAAATTTAATGTGCATCTTAATTTTCAAATTATTTAGCAGATGCCATATATATTTGTTGCTGAAAGTTTTAGGTGCCAAAAAATAAGTTTGGCTTATCCTCAGATAGGTTTATCTGGAAATATACATAGCAATGCTTCTTTTTAAGTACCGGTATTTTCTGTATATACTCATGAATAAGCCATCTGCAGATAAGCTGACCCTCAAAATGTTAAGCGAAATACTATGAAAAAATGCAGATCAGCTTATCTGTGATTAGCATATTTTTCATGGTGAAAAATTTGAGGGTTGGCTTATCTGCAGATGGGCTTATATTCAGGTGTATATGGTAATTAGATAGAAGCAGAACATGTGATACTTTAGGCAATTCTGAATCATAGAACACATTTCTTTGGACCCAATTCTTGTCTTCTGGTTATGATAATAAAAGTTTTCATCGCCATTGGTCCTCTGCTATCAGTGCCTAATCTTAGAAAGAAAAGAGGCATACTCTATGGTAGATTGAAGATGCCATTAAATTTGCTGAACCCAGTGCCCTCTTACTTCCCATTTTCTTTAAAAAGGGAAGGTACTGGCATTTCTGGACCTAGTGTAGTAAAATTATCTTCCTTAAGACCTAATGGAAAACTGGAATGAATTTGGGGATTTTTAAAAAAAAAACCTAAACAAACTTCTCCAAACAAACTTTCTGCTTCCTAGTGCAAGGCCAGCAGATCTTTGAAATTAGTAATAGACAATTCCCAACCATATCTGTCACCACCTGGATTTTTTTTTTTGAAATGTTACTGTCAGCTTCTGCTTTGCTGTTGCTTCAGCTGCCATGAAACGGGGAGGGGGGGGCGTGTATGTGGGAGGGATTTAATTGATGTGCTGGAGGAATGTTCTAGGATGTACCAGTCGGTGGGATTACGCATGCGTACGTGTTTCCCGCCTGCATCAACGGCCTACACATTCCATCTTCGGCCTGTCTTTTTGAAGTTATCTCACACCTGACATTTGAAGGACTTATGATTGGACTGGAGCTTTGATCCTAAGGGGGGGGAACGGGTTTGCCTATATATCAATTGCTTTCGCGCCATATTATTCAGATCTTGCTTCACTACTGCTCGCTTACCATTTATAATTAGTAAAAGTACTTTGGATTTCCAACCCATGGAGTCTCTTAGTCTTCTTTCCTAATTATGGAGTGGAGTGGGCCTTGACAAGAAGCAAGATCTGAATATATCCCTTTCCAGGAGATTTACGTCTACCGAGAAGGGAAAGAATGTCTTCTCCGACCAGAGAGGAGGAGGGCGCAGCTGGAGGGGATTCCAGTGAACTAGGACCTCCCGACCTTTCGTTACACCAGCCCAGCCCGTCTGACCGACCTTTGCACGAAGATTTATTTCAACTGCAAATTTCCAGTCAGCCTGAACCTTCCCCCCCACCCCGTTGGTCAATTTCAGCGGGGCAAAGAGAGATAGAGACAAGCTGGAATGCTGGGCTCACCCAAAGACCACCTCCACAAACTTCGCTGGAGCCAGGTGCTGTGAGAAAACCTCAGGCGAGTGAAGTCCCTGACTATTGGAGCCAAAGGTACTGTGGGGAAAGCAGAGAGGGCGATGAAGGAGAATGGAGAGGCTATCAGCACCGGGGCCCGATGAGAAAACCCCAGCGGAGTGAATTACCTGATTATTGGGGTCAAACATTTTTGGAAGAGAGAAGGGGGGAGGAGGAAAGAGACTGGAGAAACTGGCAACGTTACCCACGCCAGGATTCTCCCCCCCCCTCGGCCCGCGTCTCCCCCTGCGGCTAGAGGTTTCGCTGATCAAAGAGGACCTCCCCCCCGAAGACATCGAATGGCTAAAATCCCTCCCTTGCCTGTACGTTTTAAGGGGGATTCTACTAGCCTTCCCTCCTTTCTTATGCAGGTGTTTAACTACATGGAAATTTATGGCCGGGACTTTGAATCTGACACTTTAAGGGTCAGAATGATTCTTTTATCTTTGGATGGTGAAGCGGCTACGTGGTCGACTGCTTTGCACATGTCTGGATCTCCCCTCTTGGGGAATTTCAACCGTTTTATGGAGGCTTTCCGTCAACGTTTTGATGACCCATTAACTGAGAAGCGGAACAAATTGAAGTTTTTAACCTTCGACCAAGACGATAGACCTGTCGCCCAATACATCCAGGAATTTCAGTGTCTCTCACAATACATGAGAGGATGGGGGGAGGACGCCCTTCTGGACAGATTTGCCGAAGGGTTGAACGCAGACATTTATCAACAATGTGTCAATCGTAACCTGCCAAGACGCTTAATCACGTGGTTTGAGCATGCTGCAGACGCCGAGCTTGACTTAATCCGTCTGCGTTATGCCACTGAAGAAAGAAGGAAGCGGAAGGAGAAGGCTGCCCGGTCCCTCCCCCCTCCTACTACGCAATCGTTCTCCAAACGACGAGGCGACGCAAGAGGGCCCCCTTCTGGCTCCTCCAGACCGTTAACATGCTTTCGTTGTGGCAAGGACAGACCACTCATTTTGGGCATCCCATGGCTCCGGAAGTGGAACCCTCACATAAATTGGCGGACAGGCCGCTTGCGTGTTCGCTCGAAGGTGCCTCCAGTGGGGGAGGGCTCTCCGGACCAACCTGAAGTCACTGACGTTCCTGAAGTAGCCGCTAGAGGGCAGGAGAGGATTGCAGGAGAGGAAAAAATCCCGAAAGAATATTTGGATCTTAGGGACGTCTTCAGCGAGCGATCTTCGGACATTCTACCCCCCCACAGGCCTACTGACTGCTCCATTGACATTTTACCCGGGGTCAAACTCCCAAAACCCCGCATTTACTCCATGTCACCCAGGGAAATGGAGGAGATGCGTTCTTTCATTGACAAAAATTTGAAACGTGGGTTCATTGAACCGGCTCGACCCAAGGTGGCTGCCCCTGTCCTATTTCGTGAAAAGAAAGATGGGTCTCTTCGTTTGTGCTGTGACTTTCGCAACCTTAACGCAATCTGTACTCAAAACCTCTACCCACTACCACTGATGAAGGACTTGTTAGCGCAACTGGGGAAGGGCCGCATCTTCACAAAATTGGACCTGCGGGAAGCTTACTATAGAGTACGCATTAAGGAAGGGGACGAATGGAAGACCGCATTCAACTGCCCTCTTGGTTGTTTCCAGTTTCGAGTTATGCCTTTTGGCCTACAGGGGGCTCCTGCTGTGTTCATGCAATTCATTAATGAAATCCTCCACAATCATCTCTATAAGGGCGTTATCGTCTATCTGGACGATATCCTCATTTATACTCGCTCTTACGACCACCACGTCAATCTGGTGCGCACTGTCTTGAAAAAACTCCGTGCTGCCAACCTATATGCCAAATTGTCTAAGTGCGAGTTTCACCAAACGACTATCGACTATCTGGGCTACCGTATCTCCTCGAATGGCGTTGAAATGGACCCTGAAAAAGTGAAGGCGGTCACTGAGTGGGACGCTCCCAAAACTCGTAAACAGTTGCAAAAATTTTTGGGTTTCGCTAATTTCTACCGTCAATTTATTCCCTCTTTTGCCAACATTGCTCTCCCTATCACTAATTTACTCAAGACTAAAGGCGACCCGAAGCCTAAACCCAATAAGCCTTTGGACTGGACCATGGAATGCCAGGCGGCATTCGAAAAACTTAAATGCCTTTTTGCCGCTGAACCAGTTCTTAAACATCCTGATCTCAACCAGCCTTTCGTCGTCCAGGCGGATGCCAGTGATGTCGCTGTTGGGGCCGTTCTGCTACAAGCCAATGACCAAGGTAACTTACAGCCTTGCGCGTACACCTCACGTAAACTCACTGACACAGAACGGCGCTGGGCGGTTTGGGAGAAGGAGGCTTTTGCGGTCCGTTGGGCCCTCGCTACTTGGCGCCATTTTCTCGAAGGCTCTATACACCCATTTGAAGTGTGGACTGACCACAAGAACTTGGAAGCGTTACGCACACCTCGTCGTCTCTCCCCCAAACAGATGCGGTGGGCCCAATATTTTAACCGTTTCAATTTCACTCTCAAGTATATCCTGGGCGGAAAGAACTTCATGGCCGATGCTTTGTCCCGATTGCCTCAGTATAATTGTTCCAAACTGAGTATCGTCCAACCGCTCTTGGCAGCTCCGGTACTCACACGTCAACAGACCAAAGCTCAGGAGGTAGTGCCTCACGATCTACTTTCTGACCTCAAAGCGGCTCTTCCTCAAGACGACTGGTTCCTGACCCATCGGGACGAGTGCACCATGAGGGACGACCTACCGTGGATAGGTGCTAAATTATACGTCCCCGCTTCCCTACGACTTGTCGTCCTTCGTCGCGCTCATGACTCCCGGATGGCGGGTCATTTTGGATTCGTCAAGACTTTGCACCTTGTGAAGAGACAATTCTGGTGGCCTTCTTTAAAAAAGGACATTGAACTTTATGTGGCCAGTTGCCCAGTTTGCGCTGCCGCCAAAAAGCCGCCGGGGAAACCGCAGGGACTTCTACAGTCTGTCGCCCGCCCGGTTGCACCTTGGAAGGAGATTTCTATGGACTTTATTGTTGACCTCCCCGAGAGCCAGGGGCACACCGTCATCTGGGTGGTCACTGATTTGTTTTCCAAGCAAGTTCATTTCGTGCCTTGCCACAAAATTCCTTCCGCCAAGGCGTTGGCTAAATTATTTCTTTCCCACATCTACCGGTTACATGGGGTTCCCGACCGTATTATCTCCGATCGTGGAGTCCAATTCACATCTAAATTTTGGAAGGAGTTCCTCGCACGCATTGGTTCCGCCCAAGGCCTTAGCTCCGCCTACCATCCTCAGACTAATGGCGGCTGTGAACGTACTAATTCCGTCCTTGAACAATATTTACGTTGTTTTATCAATTATTAACAGGACGATTGGGTTGACTTGTTACCGCATGCTGAAGTGGCCTATAACAATTCGGTTCACTCCAGTACGGGCTTCACCCCTTTCCGGGTCGTTTACGGCCAGGATTTTGTTCCTATTCCCGAACTGCCTACGGCCCAGCCTCAGGTTCCTTCCGTTGCAGACTGGAGTGAGCGTCTCAGTCGCCTTTGGCCCCTGACTCTTTCCACCTTGGACGCTGCCCATAAGGCTCATAAGAAGCAGGCTGATAAGAAACGCTCTCAGCCCTATGAGTACCACGTTGGAGATTTAGTGTATTTGTCCACAAAATTCTTGCATACTACACAAAAATCGAAGAAATTGGGTCCCAAGTATGTTGGCCCTTTCCCAATTGTGAAGGTTATCAATCCTGTTTCTGTTCGTTTGCAATTGCCCAAGCATCTCAACCGTATCCACCCAGTGTTCCACATTAACCTCATCAAACCTGTTCGGGTGTCCAACCTAAGGCCCACAGATGACCCTCCGCCTGCTCCGTTACTTGTGGATGGGGAACATCATTTTGAAATTCGTGACATTCTTGATTCCCGTCGGCACCGTAATCGCATCCAATACCTTGTGGCTTGGAAACATTTTCCCCCCTCCCACACGGAATGGGTTGATAAGTCCCACGTTCGTGCGCCCCGCTTACTCCAGAAATTTTATGCTTCTTATCCCGACAAGCCTTGACTTCTCTCCCCTCCCTTTTTCATTTGTTTTGTTATTTGTCTGTTTTGTTTGTGTTTTCTTCCAGGCCTGACAGCCTTTTTCCGGGGGACGGCCGGATGTCAGCTTCTGCTTTGCTGTTGCTTCAGCTGCCATGAAACGGGGAGGGGGGGGCGTGTATGTGGGAGGGATTTAATTGATGTGCTGGAGGAATGTTCTAGGATGTACCAGTCGGTGGGATTACGCATGCGTACGTGTTTCCCGCCTGCATCAACGGCCTACACATTCCATCTTCGGCCTGTCTTTTTGAAGTTATCTCACACCTGACATTTGAAGGACTTATGATTGGACTGGAGCTTTGATCCTAAGGGGGGGGAACGGGTTTGCCTATATATCAATTGCTTTCGCGCCATATTATTCAGATCTTGCTTCACTACTGCTCGCTTACCATTTATAATTAGTAAAAGTACTTTGGATTTCCAACCCATGGAGTCTCTTAGTCTTCTTTCCTAATTATGGAGTGGAGTGGGCCTTGACAGTTACTATGGGTGCCTTGTATCCCCTTTACCTCTTAAGGATTGTTCAGCTTCTGTTATTTATAAAACTATTATTTAATCTCCTTATGAAAATATTATTTGGTTATTTTTTATTTATTTAATTGAATTAATTTTAATATTGAGTAATAATTCTGAAGAATATAGATGCTGTGCTTCCTGTATATGTAACCTAATGAGTCCAGTTTTCCTTCCACGAATATCTGTAGTGTCTGTATTATTTATGATAAACATGGGGAATGATCCTAGAGACTATTATCTAGGTCTTTGCCATGATATTTTGATGTACAATATTGAAATTCTGAAAATAAATAAGGGATGAAGCGATGGGAAACAGAAATGTCTTATTAATGGGATTCTTCTTTATGTAGATTTTGGCATCTTGAATATTGACTAGATTGTCTTCTGTTCAGCTTCAGTGTTTATTTGCTCATGTAAAATAGAACAACAAAGATGCTCTAAAGGTATTTGCAAATGTCTTTTAACACTGCCTTTCAGAAGTGAAAAAAGGTAGAATACTGAAACATGATTCTCAAGCAGCTTGACAAAATACGGATGGTGTAAACTCACTACAATTAAACTTGTAGCACACCTGTTCTAGAGAATTTAGCCATTTTTAAAGTGTTCTTTTGAGATATCAAAACATATTATATGGATTCCTTATAATAGAAAGATGTATTTGATTAGACAGAAGGATCCTTTAGAGATTATCTCATTGTAAATTAACAGTATTTTTATTTATTTTATTTATTTAGCCTATGGCATTTACAGAGGTCATGCAATCACTGATATACAAATTAAGAGTATGTGGACAATACAATATAGGAGGCAAAAAATTAAATTAAAAACATAATAAAATCACCATAATGTGGGGCCATAGAATTGCAATGGGATTGATGTTATAATTCAATGTCCAAAGAAGGTACCATCTAACTGCTTCTGATGTGACTGTGTTGTGATCATTCCAGGTGCCTTGAAATTTCCTGAGGAGACTTTCTTGAATTATATGTTGTTATAGTTTGTTCCAGAACACACCACAGACACATTGTGTGCTCTAGCCATTCCCCACTTAAAGAACTTAGCCTTGTTTCTGGCATGACCTATCCTGATTCTATTCTGGTGGCTCTATATTTTTTAGGGCAACTGCATTCCTGAAAGTGGTTTTGTTGGATCTGCGTTATCTGTTCGGTTGAGGTTTTTAAAAGTTCTCTATCTTAATTGCCATTCTTCATCTAGATTGTACCATAGTCCTTGACTTACAACAGTGACTGTTCAAAATTACAACAGCACTGAAAAAAGTGACTTAGGACTGTTTTTCACACTTACGAGCATCTTCATGGTCAAATGCTTGGCATGCTATGGCGGTTGCAGTGTCCTGGGGTCATGTGCTCAGCTTTTGCAACCTTCTGACAAGGAAAGTCAATGGGGAATCCGGATTCACTTAACAACCATATTGCTAACTTAACAAATGCAATAATTCACTTAATAACTGTGGCAAGAAAGGTTGTAAAATGGAAACAAATTCACTTAGCAACTTACATTTTGGTCTCAATTGTGGTTGTAACTCAAGGACTGCCTGTACTATGTTATCTCAAATTGATTTCCTAGACTTAAGCCTGATGAGAGGTACAGAGTCTAACATTTTATGTATTGGAAGATCTCTAGGAGTTGATGACATGCTTATCTTATTCTGCTCTTGAACTGTCTATTGTTGTTGTTGTTGTTGTAACCTGAAAACAGGATGAGCAATGTTAGAAAAAACATGGAGCCATGATAGTGGTATGGATTTAAGGGTTCCAGATATTATTCTGCAGGATACAATGTGGGTCAATCATCTGGTCATGGTGAATTACACAGATTGGCTCCTGCATCATTATCCTAGGAAAAGTATATTCGCCTTCATTCGTGACATATTATTCTCCTTGTGTCATTAAGATGAACATCAATCTTGTTGGTAGGACACCTTTTTTCCCATACAGGTGCACAATATTCAGTGACAGAATATACTAATGATTGTGCACTCAGAGGTGGGCTGCTGCCGGTTTGGACCGGTTTGACTGAACTGGTAGTTCTGCCCACTGGCTCGACCTGCTCACCAACCCTGGGACTATGCCACCCTATAAATCTCACTCTCTGGCTCTCTCGCGTCGCCCACACAGCCTAGCTTCTTTCCATGCCTCACTCACTCTACCCACCACGGCTGCCCGAGAAGGTATGCTGGAAGCTGCATGCAAGAAATCGCCATGTGTTTGAAGCTGCACAGAAGGTGCAATACCATAATGAGTATACAGTTGCAAGAAAAATATGTGAACACCTTGGGATTACATGGAGTTTTGCATGAATTGGTCTGAACTTCATCTAAGTCACAACAATAGACAAACACAGTCTGCTGAAAATAATACTACACAAACATTAGATGTTGCCATGGTTTAACTGCACATAACATGTAAACATTCACAGTGCAGGGAGGAAAAAGTATGTGAGCCCCTAGCCTAATGACGTCTCCAAGAGCTAATTGGAGCCAGGAGTGAGCCAACCTTGACTCCAATCAGTGTGATGACATTGGATGTGTTGCTGACAGCTGTTCTGCCCTTTAAAACACACACACCTGTTGTGGGTTTACTGGTTTCAAGAAGCACTGTCTGATGTGAACCATGCCTCGCAGAAAAGAGCTCTCAGAAGACCTAAGATCAAGAATTGTTGACTTGCATGAAGCTGGAAAGGGTTACAAAAGTATCTCCAAAAGCCTTGATGTTCATGTGTCCACGGTAAGACAGACTGTCTACAAATGGAGAAAGTTTAGCACTCTTGCTACTCTCCCTAGGTGTGGTTGTCCTGTAAAAATGACTACAAGAGCACAGTGCAGAATGCTTCATGAGGTAAAGAAGAATCCTAGAGTGTCAGCTAAAGACCTATAGAAATCTCTGGCACATGCTAACATTTTTGTTGACACATCTACAATAAGGAAAACATTAAACAAGAATAGAGTACATGGGAGGACACCACGGAGGAAGCCATTGCTGTCCAAAAAAAAAATTGCAGCACATTTGAAGTTTGCAAAAGAGCACCTGGATGTTTCACAACACTACTGGCAAAATATACTGTGGACAGATGAAACCAAAATTGAGTTGTTTGGGAAAAACACACAATACTATGTGTGGAGAAAAAAAGGCACAGCACACCAACATCAAAACCTCATCCCCACTGTAAAACATGGTGGAGGGAGCATCATGGTTTGGAGCTGCTTTGCTGCCTCAGGGCCTGGACGGATTGTTGTCATTGATGGGAAAATGAATTCCAGAGTTTATCAAGACATTTTGCAGGAAAACGTACGACCATCTGTCTGCCAACTGAAGCTCCGCAGGGGATGGGTGATGCAACAGGACAATGACCCAAAGCATACAAGTAAGTCAACACAAAAATGGCTTCAACAGCATAGAGTGGCCCAGTCAGAGTTCTGACCTCAACCCGATTGAAATGCTGTGGCATGACCTTAAGAGAGCGATTCACACCAGACATCCCAAGAATATTGCTACACTGAAACAGTTTTGTGAAGAGGAGTGGTCCACAATTACTCCAGATCGTTGTGCAGGTCTGATCTGCAACTACAAGAAACGTTTGGTTGAGGTTATTGCTGCCAAAGGAGGGTCAACCAGTTATTAAGACCAAGGGTTCACATACTTTTTCCTCCCTGCACTGTGAATGTTTACATGTTATGTGCAATTAAACCATGGCAACATCTAATGTTTGTGTAGTATTATTTTCAGCAGACTGTGTTTTTCTATTGTTGTGACTTAGATGAAGTTCAGAGCACATTTTATGACCAATTCATGCAAAACTCCACATAATCCCAAGGGGTTCACATACTTTTTCTTGCAACTGTACGTGTATGCGCTCACATTTTCAGTTCTGCACTAAGCAAACCGGTTGTTAAATTATGTGAAGCCCACCTCTGATGCCACTACACACAGTGTTTTTGCTTGTGCTCCCCAGCCTGTTCCTGTGATTTTCTTAAAGTTGTTCCTGGTTTTCAATTTTCGACCCATTCAAGGTGTTTTCCAAATGTAAGAAATTGTTCAAGGATTATTCTAAGATATTTTGGATGGCAGTTGTGTTTTATTCTCTTTCCACAAAACAATAAGTTTGAGTCTTTCTTTGCTGTATGATTGCTTAGGCAGAAGATGCATACTTCAGTTTTATTTGGGCATTGCCTCAACTTCTCATACTATTATAGGCTTAGTGACCTCAGATCCTTAGTAAGAATGTATTCCGCTTCCTCAAAATTCTTGTTTTGGATAGCTATTGCCATATCATCAGCATAGCAAAGTTTTTCAGAGTTGGTTTTTGGTAAATCACTAGTATATACATTAAATAGGAGTGGAGTTCGAACTGATCCATGGCAAGCCATTCTTAACGAAAAAGGTTTTAAAACATGTTCTTCAGAAGGCTTGTTACTTTAAAACATAGGGTAGTTTTCTTCATATTGAGCATCAAACCATCAAGCCACTCCATGTCATAAGCTGCAGTCAAATCAATGAAAACCACAGAAGTTTTTAGTCCTTTTTGGAAACCAGCATCAATAAATGAAGTAAGAGCCCGAACTTGCTTGCAGCAGCTATTCTTTGTGCAAAACCCAGCCTGGAAAGAAGTGACAACCCTATCAACATGTTATAAACTAATCATTCCAGAAGTTTATAGCAAATGCTCAGCAGAATCGTAGGGCAGTAGCATGCTGGGATATTTTATGGTTTTTCCAGGTTTTAGGATAGCAAGGTTTTGGGAATCTTGAACTGGCTGGGGCTCTTTCCAGTGTTCACTATTTTGAATGGGACCTGGAAATATATCATTCAGTGTGGTGACTTAAGAAGAGGTGTCTGCACTGGTAGGATTGAACTCCCAGATTGCTATATTCTGGACTATTGTCACTTCAGTTTATCCCTGAAGGCTGACCCATATAGAGTGTGTGTATTCCAAAAAAAGGTAGTGATCAAGATATTAGTGATGCCAGGACATTCTGGCCCAAGTAGACATAGCTGGCAAACCAGCAAAAGTTGAGCATGAACTCCATAGCCTGGCCACAGCTTACACTGTGTAAAGTAATAACTTTCATTCTAGGCTGGACCTTCAATGTATGTACCAACTCCTTCAGGAGAAGCACAAAATAATCCATCCAAAATAACTACTGAGAGTGATATCCCTGGGAATGATATTTTGGATATCCAGTATCTGCATAATGGAGAGATTCAGTCATTGTTCATTAGGCCGTATTCAGTTCCTGGCAGCCTTTCTGTGTCATTTCCAGTGTGACCCAAAGTTGCATAGAGCAGCTGAGTGACATCAGCATATTGATGACCATTCATCACAACTGATGAATGACACACATGAACCAAGCAGATTCATATAAATCAAATTAAATACTGGGGCGGTGGGGGCATCAAACCTTAAAGTATCCCATACTGGAATAACCAAGGCATTGAGCATTGTCATGATCAAAGAAGTGTTCACAAATCAACTTCCAGGAAGGAGAGAAAACTTGTCAGGTGGCTGTGAAATGAAATGTTCATACAGGAACAATTGGGAATAGGTCCTAAGAAAAAGCAAATCCCAAGGCAAGAATGCTGAGCTAAAAGAGGCAATAAATTAAGAGTGTCCAGTTTAAGAAGCTGCAAGTTGGATAAAAAATGAATTTTGACACAAAAAGAATGAAGAATGGAGAAATTATATCTGATATTAGAAAAGACTAATGAGATAAGCCTGAGGCTGGAAAGCATTATATATTGTTCACTGAGGAACAGAAGACTACTGGAAAAGCTATTCAAGAGGTTTTAAGTTAAAATAAGAGGAAACAGATATGGAAGCAATTCTTCATAAAGAAGACAGTTGGGAAGGCAAGTTCTGTGGATAAGTTACAACTAGAAGCAAGGGACATAAAAGATATACTGCAATGCTAGAACTCAGAAACAATTTTCTGACTATTACCAATGAAGCAGGTGATCAGTTTTTAGGAGAAAAAGAGAGACTCTAAAACAGTAGAGAAAATGTGATCACTGAAAGGAACAGAGAATGCAAACAAAGTAATAGCCAAAAAGCCAACATGGGTTTGTTAAAAACAGATCATGCCAGACTAATCTTATTGCATTCTTTGACAAAATGACAAAATTAGTGGACAAGAGGAATGCCGTCGATATAGTTTACTTAGACTTCAGTAAGGCATTTGATAATGTAGACCATAACCTACTACTAGATAAAGTAGAAGAATGTGGGTTGGATAGCATCACCACCAGATGGATTCGTAACTGGCTGACCAACCACTCTCAACTTGTAGTCCTCAATGGAACTGCATGGAGGGAAGTATGGAGTGGAGTACCCCACGGCTCTCTTTTAGGCCCAGTACTCTTCAACGTCTTCATCAATGATTTGGATGAGGAAATAAATGGAGAACTCATCAAATTTGCAGATGACACCAAGCTGGCAGGAATAGCCAACACTCCAGAAGACAGGCTTAAGATACAGAAGGATCTTGACAAACTTGAACATTGGGCACTATCTAATAAAAATGAAATTCAATGGTGAAAAAAGTAAGGTTTTACATTTAGACAAGAAAAACAAAATGCACAGGTACAGTATAGGTGGTACCTTGCTCAATAGTAGTAATTATGAGAGGGATCTTGGAGTCCTAGTGGACAACCATTTAAATAGGAGCCAACAGTCTGCAGCAGTTGCCAAAAAAGCCAACACAGTTCTAGTCTACATAAACAGAGGAATAGAATCAAGATCACGTGAAGTGTTAATACCACTTTATAATGCCTTCAGTTTTGCATTCAGTTTTGGTCACCACGATGTAGAAAAGATGTGGAGACTCTAGAAAGAGTGCAGAGAAGAGCAACAAAGATGATTAGGAGACTGGAGATTAAAACATATAAAGAACAGTTGCAGAAACTGGGTATGTCTAGTTTAATAGAAAGAAGGACTAGGGGAGACATGATAGCAGTGTTCCAATATCTCAGGGGTTGCCACAAAGAAAAGGGAATCAAACTATTCTCCAAGGCACCTGAGGGTAGAACAAGAAGCAATGTGTGGAAACTAATCAAGGAGAGAAGCAACTTAGAACTGAGTAGAAATTTCCTGACAGTCAGAACAATTAATCAGTGGAACAGCTTGCCTCCAGAAGTTGTGAGTGCCCCAACACTAGACTTCCTAGACTTATTGGGTCCATTGAGAGTTATCCATACCTCTAAAACCTGAGGTTAGGATAAATGAAACTGTAAAGAATAGATATATAAAATCTTGGTAGAAAGCTCAAGACCATGGGGTTCAGATGATATTCTCATCAACCTTTCCACACTTTGGCAGACAGTCAGAAAGAGAAAGAATATGCTAATAATGTATTCAACACTTGATTCAAAGAGGGTGTTAATGGGAAAAATACATTTTTGGTACTATTGTTTCAGTTATTTGGATGATTAACTAGTGACATAAGTAGGGATGCAACTCATAAGCACTACTAAAATATATATGTGCCCAAAAGGAAACCTTGGAATAAGAACTTGAGAAAACCTGAAGTATTGCTAAAATGGGACCTCTTAAACCTCATTAAAAATCAGAAAGAACATTAGTTCATAAAATTCATGGCTTTCACTCTCTATCCATTAATGCTGAGTGTATAGGATAGATACATAATGAGTTTGATCTCTTGGTACAGAAAAGCAAATATGATTTAATGGAGAAACAGAGATCTGGTGGGATTATTCCCATGACTGCAATACAGCAATTAAAGGATGCAATTTATTTAAAAGTAACAGAAGTAATAGAAATGAAGAAGGGTTGCACTGTATGTTAAAAATATCCATTCCATTTTTACTGTTAAAATTTACAATCTCTTGTCATATTTTAAAATTAATTGATTTTGGTGGTAACATATGGTTAGCAAATATTGTGTGTGTATATACCAGCTGTTTGGAGAATAAAAATTGGTTCTTGAACAAATATGTTTATATATTACTTTCTTCTTTTCTCCCCCCTTTGTCATTATTTTTATCCATTAACAAAGTTTTATTTGAGCAGAACCAAGGATATTGAAGGCTACTCTCTGTGAAAAAGGTTTGTGGTCTGAATAGTAACCATTAATTAAGAAATGGTCTTTATTTTAGAGGTACAATGCTTCATTGACCTTTACAATAGTCTTTTACTTAATATTGAAATCACTTGCTAAGTATAAGATTCTGTTATAATCTTCATGGTTTCTCCAGGTTCATTTATTATACCAAATATGCTGAAAGTTTTCCTAAATTTTTAAATCTGATGATTCTGAACCCTATATATGTTGTATACATGCTTTCCAGCTACGGTTCTGGGTTTCATAAAGTCTTGAGACTGGTATGTTCTTAGAATGTTATCCAGTATGACAACTTTTTCTAACTTGATGCTCTTGATGTATTCTGGTTTATATGTCCCAGAATTGAACTTTGAACATCCGAAGGGAAGATTAGACTATGGAACCTGCCTTTTGTGGGCAGGATGAAGTAGCTAACTGTCCTCAGTCTCATAGCGGAAGAGTTGCCTCCTGCATTTAAGATATAACTTAGTATCTGAAATACTGTCATATATCAGATTATTATTATTATACAATTGTATCACAGCGGCCAGTTGTTTCGCTGGATTTGGCATTGGTTACTAGTCGGGCCCCACCCAGAGGCCTAGGACATCATAACGTATTTTCGTAATATGCGTGCAGATCCAAGCAGTGCGGCATTTTGCATTTGACTGATGGTGATTTTGTCAATTTTTAACTGTTTTAAATGTAATTCCAGGGCTTTTGGTATAGCACCCAGTGTGCCAATTACCACTGGAATTTTCACTGCTGGTTTGTGCCATAGTCATTGAATTTCGATTTTTAAGTCCTGGTATCTTGCTATTTTTTCATGTTCCTTCTCGGCGACCCTGCTATCACCTGGTATTGCGATGTCTATGATTGTGACCTTATTTTTCTCAACCAGTGTGATGTCTGGTGTATTATGTGCCAGTATTTTGTCGGTTTGTATACGGAAATCCCACAAGATCTTGACCATCTGATTTTCGGTGATTTTTTCAGGCTGATGTTCCCACCAGTTTGTTGCTGTTTTAATATTATAATTTTTGCACAAATTCCAATGGATCATTTGTGCTACTGAATTGTGCTGCAATTTATAATCAGTCTGCGTGATTTTTTTACAGCAGCTGAGTATGTGATCAACAGTTTCATCAGCTTCTTTGCAAAGTCTGCATTTGGCATCATCAGAGGATTTTTCGATTTTGGCCTTAATGGCATTTGTGCGGATAGCTTGTCCTTGCGCAGCCAGGATTAGTGACTCTGTTTCTTTCTTTAATGTACCTGTTGTTAACCATAACCAAGTTTGTTCACTGTCCACTTTATCTTTTATTTTTTCCAGAAATTGGCCATGCAGTGCTTTGTTCTGCCAACTCTCCATTCTTGATTTTATCACATCTTTTCTGTATTCTTGTCTCGTCTGTTGGGCCTTTAGTAGATTTTTGTTCTTTACTTCGATTAATAGATGTTCTTGACTTTCTTTTAAATAATCAGCCAGTGCATGTTTTTCTTCTTCAACTGTTTGCTTCACTTGTAATAATCCTCTGCCACCTGATTTTCGGGGCAGGTAGAGTCTATCAGTATCACCACGTGGATGTAAACTGTAGTGCATTGTCATTAGTTTCCTGGTTTTTCGGTCCAAAAGGTCCAAATCAGCTTGTGTTCAGTTAACTATACCAGCTGTGTATCTTATAACTGGTATTGCCCAGGTATTTATGGCCTTGATTGTATTTCCACCATTCAATTTAGATTTCAAAATTTTCCTAACTGTTGGTGTACTCTCGCCTGACAATAGTTTTTACTTCTCCATGCTTGATATTATCCAACTGCAGAATGCCTAAGTATTTGTAGGCTTCATTTTCTTTGCATTTAATTAATTGGCCATTGGGCATTTCAATTCCCTCACATGCAGTGATTTTGCCCCTTTTTATGGATACAGTGGCGCATTTTTCCATGCCAAACTGCATTGAAATATCGGTGCTGAATACTCGGACTGTGTTTGTCAATGATTGGATTTCTATTTCTGACTTTCCATAGAGTTTCAAATCATCCATATATAGTAAATGCGAAATTTTTTCAGCTTCTTTGGCTGTTTGGTAGCCTAATTTCATTTTTTTTAAGATTACTGATAGTGGGATCATTGCGATGATGAAGACAAGAGGTGAAAGTGAATCACCCTGGAAAATTCCTCGCTTGATATTAACCATTCCGTAGATCTCATTCCCTACTGCCAACTCAGTTCTCCATTGTTTCATCGCCTTTTCAGTAAAGGATGTAATATTTTTGCTAATGCCAGTTGTTTCTAAGCATTTTATGATCCAACTATGTGGCAGTGAGTCAAATGCCTTTTTGTAATCAATCCAGACCATATTCAAGTTCGTTTTTCTGTTCTTACAATTTTCTAATATCATTTTATCAATTAGAAGCTGATCTTTTGTGCCCCTGCTCCTTCTTTTGTTGCCTTTTTGCTCTACTGGCAAGATGTTGTTTGTTTCCAAATAATCCATCATGTTATCTGCAATAATGCCTGTGAGTAATTTGAAGGTTGTTGGCAAGCATGTTATTGGTCTGTAGTTTTCAGGTTTTGTTCCTTTAGTTGCATCTTTCTGAATCAAGTATGTTTTTCCAGTTGTCAACCATTCATCAATTTGGCCCTTTTGTAAAATTTCATTCAGTTGCCTGGCCAATATTGCATGTAAACTGGTCAGATATTTGAGCCAGAAACCATGTAATTGGTCCTTCCCAGGTGATGTCCAATTCTTTACCTTTTTAACTCGATTTTTGACCATCTCAGTTGTTATTTCTAATACTTGCATTTGTTTGTTCCCAATGCTTTTCTCAAAGTCATGTATCCACTTTGCTTCCTTGTTGTAGTCCTTTGCATTTTCCCACAATTCTTTCCAGAATTCAACTGTGGCCTGTTTTTCTAGTTTTTCACTTTTGGTGTCACCATTCACATTAAGACTTTGATAAAAACGCTGTTGGTCGGATCGAAATTGCGGATTTTGTTTATATTGGATGATTCGTGCCTCATATCTTTCAATTTTTCTAGCTGTTGCTGTTATCTGCTGTTTTACAATCTCTACAGCTTCATTGATGTTTCTTGTATCCAATCTATATCGTCTGATGAGCCGATCTATGATTTTGTTGTTTTTAAGCCGTTGCTCATGCATGTTCTTTAAGTTACTAGCATCTGCCCTTAATTTTTTGATTTTTTGTTCTAATCGGATTTTCCACTTTGGCTTTGATGCTTTTTCTGTTGTGTGACTAGGTACTTTAATTTTAATGCCTAGTTCATTAGTGACTATTACAGCTGCGCTGTACATTAACTGGTTTGTTTCCAAGATGGATCCCGGTTCAATTGTTGAAAACACTGCATTAACCATTTTCATGATAGGGGCCAAAATTTTCTTAGGCACAGTTTTTAGTGATGGTAAACGTTGCCTTTCCTCATTAAGCAGAAAATGCTCCATGATCTTATCCTTCAATTCTTTTTGTTTTTGAGTTAGTTCATCAGTTGGTTCAGTGATAACTGGTTCTAGTGGTGGTGAAGTTATTTTCTCCCCGAGAGCTTCTTCTGGGAGTTCTACTATAATGTCTTTAGTTGTGTCTTGAATATCAGTTATTTCCGCTTGTGATATTGTTTTTTGGGTTTTGCAATTTGCCTGTATTTCCTCATGTTCAACTTCACTAAATACTTTATTCCGTATAATAAATCGCCTTTGATCTGCTAGTCGTTGTTCACTAACATTTGAATCTGGATATTGTTGTTTCCATAATTCATACATTCGCTTTAAATAGCCTCTTTTTTCTGGCTCTGAGTTGTAGTAACAGGCCATTATGGCACGGTTTTCATCTGCACTATATTTTTGTCATTTTGTTGGCTGGTCCACTTGTAGCCCACTTGTCGACGGATGTCCAGGGACCCCAACATCCGCCGCAGCCCTTGTTAACCCGCGCGACGACCGATGCGGTATGGAATTCTTATTCGTTTTTTTCACCATATTGTATGGGTTGGTGGTTTTTTTTTTTACGGGACCAGATGCCAACCTGACCCCAACCCTCCTCCTTTCTCATCCGGGCTTGGGACCGGCAACGGCGGAGTTGTTGTTGTTGTTGTTGTTGTTGTTGTTGTTATTATTATTATACAAGAATCACATCAGTCTGCTAGATTTCTCAGATATTCCATTTTGCTTAGTCATTTATTTTAACAGAAAGCATTAATAGAGAATATTTATAACTCAGGGTTGAAATGAGAGGTCCTTGGTTCTCTCTGAACTTGATCGTTTTTTGCAGATGCTTCATTACCCAACTAAGTAACATCATCAGAAAACATGCCACACCCAACCAAATATCTATCCGTAGTGGTCCAGAGAGCTGTGGTTAATGCTTACTTCTTTTAAAAAAACAGATATCCATCAAAATTTGCTTTGATTTCAAAGGAGAATGTGGCATTTGCAGTTCTAGTTGAGAAAACAACCCCTATGTTCCTTTTGCCATACAAGCATAATTTCACATAGATTTCATTATTTTATAAAATATATTAATATCAATTTATTAATTTAAAGCTGTATGTATTTTGCATTTTTAAACATTACCTTGAAAGTAATTGTGAATTCTGATTTTTATATATGCAGGTGTGTCTAAATTTACCTATGGCAGTGCTTTCCACAGTTATTTAGGATTAAAACACTTTAAAGATTTTTTTAACAGTGATATACCTCCTGACTATGTGCCAGAACACTTCTCATTTATATTATTCCTGCAAATCACCTGTGCTGAATTAATTGAAAACAGTTGCATTCTGCAATATGCATGCATAATAAAGCATACTTTGCTTATATATTTCTCCTCAGTGAGAGAAAAGTACCTGAGGTCTTAACTACATGACTAGAGGGCATGGAAAATTGACACACAGCAGATAGGCAGTTGGGTTTATCAACAAAGCCAGCAGTAGGCCAGCAAAGACAAGCTGACATGCAGATGCAGTGGATAAGAATTCCATTCAGAGATTCCTGAGCATATGGAACTTGCATCTGCCAGTGTGATTCTAACAGTTGGCTCTCCAACTTTGAACAGCTTTTACGGAATTAGGGGGCAGCAAATCTAAGCAGTACTTTTTATGAAAGAGTAAACTAGCGTTCTTAAAACTCAGATGATACTTTGGAAAGAACTTAATGGGTCAAAACATGACTTAGGTTTCAATCAATGTTTTATAGAGAGAAAGCACAGCTGAATGGAAATAGTAGGAATAAATTAAACTGCAAGTAAACTTACTGTAAGTGCCGAGACCATGGCTTAATTCAGGGTCAGTTCTTTGATCCATTCTGTGATCTACTGTTCAATAGTGTTCCAGAGTGGGGTATTCAGCCACTCTACTTACGGAATGGGAGAAACTGAACACGGTTCGGGGTGGTCATCCTGCAAAATGTGATCTGCAAAAGGAATAAAATGTTATAAATGACAGAGATAGAAGGAGGACTTAGCATATTCTAAGTGCCAGATAAGTTGGGGCCGTATTAGGGGTGGCAAAATCAGTTGAATTGTACTTTGTTCTTTTTTTTTCTGTTTTAAAGCTATTTCATCCAATTCCTATATTTTATTGATCTCAGATTATATTTCATTATGGGAAAGAAAGAGAAATTTAGTTCGTTTCTGAAAATATAAACTATATTTTACCCCATCTTCTGGCTTACCATTTTGTCACCACATAGAAATCTTTGTCTGTCAGATCTGAGACAAATAAATATTATTGAACTTTATAAAAATAGAGACTTACTTGAATTGAAATTACAAGCCTAATAGTTTTAAACATTCAGTCCAGTGCCTCAAATTTTTCAGCCTTCCTGTTTTTGCAATAGCTCATCTTTTAGAATTAATTTATTAATTTATTAGTATTAATAAAGTATTATTTTGAGTGGATTTTGTTTTTTCTATAGACCAATATGGCTAAGGTTGCTTTTCTTGAATATACTTCATTTCTACAATTAGGGAACAAAACAGCTTGTTTATTTTTATTTTTAATTTGTTTATTTATTTATAAAACTTTGTATGGCTGCCCACTCACTCTCAGTGACTCTGAATGGCTTACAAAAATAAAAACCCAATATACAAACAGTACAGTATTTCTTTCTGTATCTGTAAGTTTGTTTCTTGATCAACAACTAGCCAGAAGACGATAAAGTATTTTATTTTAAATAACTAAAATAAGACAACTAAGTAACATAACATTGGTATGTAAATAGTATAAAATTAGGATTTAAGCAATATATATCTTTGGGTGTATTGTATGTAGGTATTGTATGTATTTATATCTTGAAAATATATATCTTTGTAAAGTTACTATTTTTGGTAACCTTTTTGGTTGCCTTTGGGGGGGGCTGTTTTTGTTTTACAGAAATAAACATTGTATAAAAAACATTAGGAGTTATTTAATACCAGCTGAGCAGGCAACCTGCTATACCCAGATAGAATAAATGATCAGCATATAGTGTGTAGATCTATAATGGAGTTATATAAATCAGACCTAAATGTTCCTAGCAGAATGGTGTAACAAATCTAATGAAAAGCAAGGATTTTTTATTTCTATTTTAGAAATAGAAAATAGAAAAGATAAGCAAATAAGATAAAGCCAGTTTTCTTTTTTACTTCCATGTTTATTATTTAATTGTTAAGAATCAAAAACTACTGCAAATAAACTGAATTATCTATCAGGATGTCACAGCCTGTCCCTGCTTTAAAAAAAATCAACAATCTCCTTTTTTTTTATCCCTTAGTATTTAGAGCAGAGCTCTTTCAGTTGGAGAATGTTAATGCAAAGAAGCATTTTAAAATGAAAGAGTTGGCACATGATTCTTAAAAAGAAAGCCACCCTTTTGCCGAAGTTAGCTTTGTAAGGGTTTCTGCTCTTTTAACAGGAGAGAGATCTTTGCATTTTTAAAACATGCAGGTATGAGGAAGCAGTATTCAATGCAAAGGTGTAGTCAAACTAGCAAATGTATATTATACAATGGCATCAAGGTATTCATCATTAATTGGTTCCGGGTGTGGGCGCAATGAGTGCCAAAAATGATGGATACCAAATATATATTTTCCCATAAGGAATCACGTAGTGATACTGACAAGTTCTAGTTTGTGTGCTGAGTGTCAAACAAACAATGAGTACTGTTACAAATTGTTTACGTCAAAATGCATTGAGCACCAAATTCGAATACAGATCGCATTTACTCATGAGTAGGTTCTAGAACGTTAAGTTGGATTAAGTTAGAAATATATCTTAAAACACATTTGAAATCCTTTTCATCTATGAGATCAATATAAGGCTGCCTGACTTTACTCAACTAATACTAATGTAATTCTTTGAAGTTTCTTTTTTTTCCCCCTGCAGTCACACATAAACTTCAGTTAGAATTTGGCAGGCTATTCGCCTATCCCTTCAGTCCAATAAAGTATTACATATGAATATAATATGTCTACTTCAGAGGTAGGTTCCTACCGGTTCGGACCGGTTCAGATGAGTAGGTAGTAACTTGGCAGGCCACGCCTCTGAAGCAGTTCTATTGGTGGCACTATAGGCACAGCCATCTTGTTTTTTGCTTCTGTGCATGCTCAGAAGCAATTTTT
Source organism: Thamnophis elegans (assembly GCF_009769535.1). NCBI lineage: Eukaryota > Metazoa > Chordata > Lepidosauria > Squamata > Natricidae > Thamnophis > Thamnophis elegans. The sequence continues at coordinate 127,416,170 of NC_045541.1, forward strand.
TTACTACTGCTCATGTGTGTATAGTGCCTGAAGTTCATTCCTGAGTGAACCGGCAGTAGAAGAAGACAGAATCCACCCCTGGTCTACGTCCTCGTAAGCCTCATGCATCATATCAATAATTTTATAAATGAGCAATTGAGAATATTAAGTTTTAGAAATGACTGTGAAATGTTTCCACCATTAAGATACATAGTTATGCAACTGTCTAGAGCAGTGGTATCCAGTCTTTCTGGCTTTGTGGACCGGCTGGGGAATGGTTCCTTATGAGCGACGGGTAAGCAGACACACACACATGCATGCAGCTCCATTTATGCGAGTGGTGGACACGGGCCTCTGTCACTCGGACAAATGGAGCTTCATGTGCATGCTTGCTCACTGCTTCTATGGCCCAGTTGTGAATGGGTTATGGCCTGATAATGGACCACAAACCGGGGTTAGGGACCCCAGTCTAGAGTATTTCCTGGAGGAAATATATGCCTATATTTTTAAAAAAGCAGTGTCTTTTCTGAGCTTTTGCTTATTGTTCAGAAAGTTGTTCAGTATTAACTAGAGGTGATATTCAGCACCAGTTCTGGAGAACCAGTAGCGGAAATTTTGAGTAATTCAGAGAACCAGTAAATACCACCTCTGGCTGGCCCTGCCCGCAAGTATTCTCTGCCTCCCAAGTCCTAGCTGATTGGGAGGAAATGAGGATTTTACAGTAACCTTCCCCTGGAGTGGGATGGGATTGGGGATTTTACAGTATCGTTCCCCTGCCATGCCCACCAAGCCACACCCACCAAGCCATGCCACTCCCATCAAGCCATGCTCACTGAACCGGTAGTAAAACATTTTGAATTCCACCACTGGTACTACCTATTCCTTTAGTTTTCTATATCTGACTGATATAGGGTAATTTAGTTAATGGTTGAGTAAATAGCAGTTATGGATATGAAAACATTTGGGAATTGGATACTTTTGTTTTTATTTAGTTTATTATGGACATAGTGCATGTGGATTGTTAAATACTAATTTTGATAATTTTAGCAATAAGCTATCAACATTATACTGCTGGGACTCCCAATGTAGTACATAGATAATCTAATGTACCTATTTGAAAGTCACCTTATGGCCTTTTGTCCATACTATCTTTTAAAGTTAAAAACATGATTTAAAAGCAAAATAAAAAGTAAATAACCTATTGCAAACCTACGTACTGACCGTTATAAAGTTATTTATCGTATTCTTGATAAATAAATGAGTGCAAGGGGAAGGAGAAATAGTAGTAGTAGCAGTTTGAGCTTGAATAGCTGGGGAACTAAGGCAACCTCAATGACAGTTGCATTAACATTGATTGTACAAATAAATGAAACTAAAATTAATATTTTTAAATGAGTAGAAAAATCTAAATTGAGGGGAGACTTTGGATCATTCATTATTTCTTAGCTCATCTCATTTCACAGGGTTGTTGTCAGGAAAATAAGAGGCAGGGATACTACTTTTATTTTCAAGTATTCATACTGAAGGTTTATATTGAATCTATCACTTTCTTGCATTTTCATGTATTAAACAAGTACTTTACTGTACGGAGATTTGTTCCATTGCTGGTAAATCCATATCTCCCTTTAAATAAAAGTTCATGCATATAAGTTCCTATAGTAACTAAAATCATCAATAGTATATCTCTGTCACGTATCTGTTTCTCAATGTATTTAGCAGAAAACAGAGTGGGAAATGAGGAATGGTCAGATAATTATTAAAAAACACAAGCTCATTTCTGAAATGCTCTGCTGTCCTATTGAGTAGGAGCACTAGGACAGTAAGGAGAATGTTTTATTTGCTAATATATTTAGCTAACAGGTTTTGCATTATCTTTGTCCTCTGTTGTTCAGACCACTATTTATGAATTGCAAAAAGTTCCTCTGGATTTAGTGGGCCTCATTCCTGTTTAAACATGCAAAGGATTACAAGCCATAGATCCATAATGGTGGAAATTGGAACCTGCGTTAAAGAAAATTCATGAATTACAGAGCAGAACGGATACCTCCATAGCTCAGATTGTCAGCAAATATTAATAATTCTAAGAAAATGGGCCAAAGTCTAGGAAGGGATAGGAGTTAGAATTTAAGGGGTGCATGTATACCAATTATATTATGAATTTCTACTGCGTCTTAAATACTGCTGATCTTTCTTTGAATCTTTGTGGTATACTTGTGGGTTCTAATAATACACATCTACAGCAGATTTCCACGTCCAGTTCTGATGTTATGTAGTAATTCTAGTTTTCTTTTCTGTATCAAATCTGGATTACTTCTTTGAGAATAATGAAGCAAGCAATGTGGTAGAAAGTATATAATTGTTTTCAGCTTCAGTTTAACATTTAAGTTTTGTAATTTCTTAGATAATGAAATGTAGGGTGGTGCAAAACGTTATGTACAATTTAAATTAAATATTTACATTTACGTTTCTGTTCCTTACCATGGTTTATTTACGGATTTAACAACATGAAAGTGAGTTCATTTCCAAGGCCACCACTGAATTATTGCAGATTACATAGTTATAAATGGCAGAAGAAGGAACCCTTTCCCTGTGCTGTAATGTTGTCAAGGCCCTGAGGCTGTTGGCTTAGTTCATGATGTATTGTACTGCTAGCATTTCAGCTCTCTCAGGGGAATGTTGGTCCTACTATAAGGTCAGGAGTTAACTACTTGTATTTTAGCTGGGTACTGCTATCAATACGGCTCCTATAGAAACCTTACTTTATGTCATTTAAAAAAAAATCCCCACTACTGTAAATAGATTTAATAAAAATCATTAAAAACATTAGAATGTTGTCTGAATTATTAGTTGCCACTTCCAGCCAACAACCTATCCATTCATTAGCAGAGAGTTTTGGAAATCTCACTTGATTACTTATGCAGTCAATAGCAAGGGTTGTCTGCATTCGTAATTGTTTGATTTTATGGTCCCTTCTTTAAACAAACATTGTCTATGATAATGTGATGCCCTGATAGATGGGAAAGGTTTTGTCTGTGAATATCATTTAGATAATTAAAAATGACAGATGAAATCGCCTGCTGTCTTGACCTGTACTTTGTTCCCTCAGTGATGCTGAAGAGATGCTGATTGCTGTCAATCAAAACCCATTGGAGGTTTGTAAATTCTGACTGCTGTGAACTCTGACCCTCTATGTTGTTCTGAAATAGATAATAACCTTGAAATTATATTAGAATTTAAAAATGGCTTCACCAATGGGACATGCTATATATACTTTTTATAGAAGATGACTACCTAATGTCATTGTTTACTCCAGAAATTCAGCAGCAAAAGTCTAAGCGATTAGCAAGTTCATAGTGCAGAGGATGATCTTCTATTAATATATAGAATAATTTCATTCTCTGTGTATTATCGTGTTTATTTATTCCAAGCTTTTAAAAATGCTTTCATTTGAGAATATAATTTTAATCATTAATTTTGCTGCATTTTATTTCGTAATATATTTTATTTATTGTCCATACCAGTTATATAGCAGTCCTCTGGGCATTTTTTAATGATGGTTTGAAATATAACCAATAGAAAGAATACTAACATATTCAAGAGGTAAAAGAGAGCACACATTTTTCCCAATGGAAGTCAATAATAACTAAGAGCAGTGGAAGGCTAGGGCTAAACTTCTTATGCATTTATGATTTTTTTTCTAGGAAAATGTTTTCCCCATTTTGTTCAGAACCATCTGGTAGAAGTCATATTTATAATGTGGATTACTCTCAAGCACATCATTTTGAAAACAATTTTTTAAAATTATTTTGTGAAACTTTTGATGCTTCTGTCATATAATAAGCTACTTTAATTGTCTGTATAATAAGATGAAAATTTTGTTTTAAGAGAGTGCAAAGGGGTTAAGAAATAACTCTTCCTCCTTTCGCTATGCTTACACTCATTCTGAGATGGATCTCAAATCTGGGACAGACATCTCTTCCTCACCCTCTTTGTATTTTTCGACTACATTGTGAAATAATAATGAGTTTGTGTATGTGTATTTTGAACAGCTTCATGAACTGTATATTCTTACATCAGTGTGATGGCAATAGTTTCCAAGTAAGGTGTAATAAGAGGTTTTAGAGACCCTTTAGAGCATGTTTCTATCCATTGTTTCTTCCCTTTGGTATTTCCCAAAGCACCAAAAGGCAAGACAAGAAACAATAGATGGAAACTAATCAAGGAAAGAAGCAACCTGGCATTAAGGAGAAACTTCATAACAGTGAGAACAATTAACCAGTGGAACAACTTGCCTTCAGAAGTTGTGGTGTTACATCACTGGAGGTCTTTAAGAAGAGACTGGACAGCTACTTGTCTGAAATTGAATAGGGTCTCCTGTTTGAGCAGAAGTAAAGACCTTTAATGCTCCTTCCAGCTCTCTTCTATTCTATTTCTTCTAACTCTTACACTCTATGCTTACTATCTGAAACATGTTTCTTGTTAAGAGCTAAAGGATGAATTAAAAGCCAGGATTATAAAGTAACCTATAATTTAGGAACAAAGATAAGCAAAGGAGTCACCAGTTATCATATATGTTCCAGAAGTGTGACTAACTGCCCAACCATGTTCTACACACATAGGTAAAAGATCTGACTTTGGCAATATCATTTTGAGGAACTTTGTCCACTAACCCTGCATATAGTCTGTTCAAACTGATTTTATAATCAAATAAGTTTGAGATTTGTTGCTGGAAGCAGTATTCCTGTAGCCTTCATTGTTTCTGTAGATAGAACAATTACAATTTTTGGTTTTAACATCAATTACCTTACAGTGTGTTGCAGATATGTTATTACTTTTACATTGTCAGAATACAAACTCTTAACCTTTTAAAGTTACATTTTGTATCTCTGTGTAGTATTTTGTAAAAATATTTTTTTTAAAGAAGTTTTTCATTCATCTCTAAACAGTGCAAATATGGGTTTTATCTTTATGCAGAAACTTCACTAGAAAACTCTATAGAATTTTCCATAGGAACTCAACATATTGTGTATGTTAAAAGTGTAACTCTGCTTTCCTTTCCCTTCTTTTTAACCACTGCCATGACAATCCTAGGAAACCCCTTCATTGGGATCTAGCTAATTCTCTCTTTCTATGCCGTCTTTTTCTTGCTCTTTGATCCTTGTCCTTCTTCTTCCTAATTTTACTTTAAAAACTTATCTTATTTTCGTGAAGTTCTAGTATTATTGCTTTATCCACAATAGTGTAGCTTAATATTTCTACGGCCTAATTCAGAAAATGTGCAAAATGCAGCAGTAAATAGCCCTTTTCATCATATGGTATACTGGAATAAACTGAAACTCTAGATGCCAAGACTTTTTCACCAACTCATTACCTTTTCTGATTAGCATATCAAAGATGATGTGGGACTAGATTATCTGAGGAACCTGCTCTTCCTAGTTACAGCAATTTGTTCATTAAATCCGCCAGACTAGGCATGCTTCAGATACTGTCAGCTATAGACCTATATTTGGTGGGTCCCAGAAAACATGCCTAATCTGCCATGGATGACCTTTATGGAACATTTGTTTCCCTCAAACAGATTAGCTCCATTCCTTTTGACATTCCAGAAGACCCTCAAGACCTAGTTATGTTATCAGGTCTGGGACTCCCAGGAAACAGAGACATACTTAGATGGCTCCATTGCTGACCTTTTAAAATCCCTCTTTGTCTAGGGTTTGTATTTTTATAATATTTACTGTTAATGTAATTTTCATATATGTGGTTTCTACTCATTTGTTGTCCATTGCCCAGAGTCACTTTCTGTGAGATGGATGGCTTTATACATTTGATTGCTAAACAAATAAATTAGATATAGTGGGAAACACCCCCCCCCAAAGAATGAAATATTTTGAGGAATATTAAAAAGGCAGAATATTATATTTCCCTAAATAAGAAATGGAGAAACATGATTTTTAAGGGAGGAAACAGATTCAGTCTTTCTTAATAGCCCCAGCAGATACTGAGGAGGCAGCTGTTAGAAATGCAGATTTGGTAATCCATTCAAGACAGGATATTTTGAAACTCTCTGCAGCAAAGTCGGAACAAAGGTAGAATGATAGGATTAGCCCTCACTCAAGATCTAACACAGTACAACGCCATTAAGCCACAATAGGAATTGCCCAACATCCTTTCAGAACACAAGACTCTTCATTGCATCATTTCTCAGCAGTCCAAACTTCAACCAAACCTGGGAGCTCAGACACACACCTAGGATTTGCATTTCTTCATTTGCATTTCTTCATTTGCCCATAGAGCTAGCTATGACCCCTGCATACTGGCAATAGCCAATAGAATACATGTTCTTGCACAGGAACAGGAAGTTCAAGTGTAAATCCTAAGGAAAGTATTAAAAAAAAACCACTCTCAACTCCATTTTGTTAGCTGCACAGAGTCACAAATCCACGTGGTTTAGTTCCAAGCTGAGAGAAAGATACTGGAAACACGGAGGCTGATTGGAAAGATGGTTTATTGATTAAACAGAACCACATGGGTTTGTAGTTCTGGGCAGTTGACAAATGGAGTAATGAGGGCTAATACAGTAATGTTGAAAAGGACTCTGAGCATAAGAAAACTACTGCAGGAAGGCAATGTAAAATACAGAAGATTCTTCAAAACATTGCAAGACAGACAGTGTTGAGATGAAACATCCACTTAATAAATTTAATCTAATTCCTGCCTTAAAAACTGCAATTTTTAAGTTGCATCATAAAATGATGTGATTCAGAAGAAAATTGTATCTATAGTTGAATTACAATTTTCAATAGATTAGAAAATTACACACATATTTATGAAATATGAAATATCTTAGTTCCTAGTATGTTAATTGACCAAAGCATTCTAATATCTTCATATCTGAAGAGAACTTGGAGAATATGCTGCTTTTACACTTCCTCCCATCATACATGCACACAAAGAAATGGTACCTTGTTGTCTATAAAGCAGAGGCAATGTGCTGTAAAAATCTTAAATGGTACTCTTAAGAACACAAGAATAGCACTGCTGAATCAGGACAAGACCATTTTAGCACTCTGTTTTTCATAGTAGCAAACTCCAAAGATCCCTCTGGAGTGCTCACAAGCAGATATATCCATCTGGTATCTGCATGTACACTCTTGCAACACAAAGATAATACTAAATCTTTAGACAACCAACCTTTCACAGGCCTGTCTTCCATGAATTTATCCAACCACTTTTAAGCCATCTAAGCGAATCGTTACTTAGAAGATATCATATTTTGTGGTTGTGTGTGGAAAGACCTTTTTTCTCTTTTAGCTCTCCTTCCAGTCAATTTAATTAGATGGCCCCCAGTTTTAGAATTTTGTGAGAAAGAAAAAAAACATTGTCCTCTTTTCTTGTATATGATTTTATACACCTCACCTCTCTTTTGTTATCTATTTTAAATGTTACTAAACATTCTAGTAATTATTCATAAAGAAGGCAGAGGTGGTATTCAGCAGGTTCTGACCAGTTCTGGAGAACTAGTGGTGGAAATTTTGAGTAGTTCGGAGAACCAGTAAATACCACCTCTGACTGGCCCCATCCCCATCTATTCTCTGCCTCCCAAGTTCCAGCTGATTGGGAAGAAATGGGGATTTTGCCCTGTCATACCCACTAAGCCACGCCCACAGAGCCAGTAGTAAACAAAATTGAATCCCACCACTGAAATTTGAGCATTTGAGCCACTGCTGATTTGTTTTTCAGCTCTGTCCTTTCTCAAATATGGTGTTCAGAATTGTGCATGGTTTTCGAAAGTATCAAATATTTGTTTAAGGGCATTACAGTACAATGCTTTCTCCCTCTCCCCCTCTCTCTCTCCCTCCCTCCCTCCCTCCCTCCCTCCCTCTCTCTCTCCTTTGAAAATGAAGTTATTTTTGTTTCCATTTTGCTTTTGCAATGGGGGAATCACATATTCTTACAATATCTAGCACCTCCACCTTACATCTGCCAGGTCATGTTTCTTCAACCAAGTCCAGTGACATGGTCTCAAATGCTGTTAAGATAGTATGGAAAGCCAGGCACTATGTGACATTTATATTCAGAAAATTTATAGGAAAAATATACTTTGCCAGTAATGCTGATCTGCCACCATGACAGAAAGAAGCTGCATTTAGCTTCTCAGCATTAGTTCATCCACCAAATAGTCTTCCCATTGTGTCTGACCATATAGCAAGTTTTCTCTCAGTGCTTTCCAACCAACAGTCAAACGTGAATAAATACATGGGAACAGATTCATGGATTGTATGTGATAGAAGTGAGAACACATCAATGCCGTTCTTTATGTTTTTTTTCCCTCTTTTGCTGCTTACAGATTCATGGAGATCTTGAAATAGTGGGAGAGAACAGTAAATTCTCAGAGAAATAAGTTTGGTAGGGAAGCACTGATTGGTGGAAATTTTCAAGTAGTCTGGTTCTGGAGCTGTATTCAGCTAATGGTTGTCTCAGGCTCAGCTACGATTGGCCAGATGTGCTCTCAAGAGACACAAATTGAGCAAACATAGGCTAAAATTACTTAGACACTATGCAAGATAGGAGCAACTGGGGCAAAATTATGACAGAAGTAAAATAGCACAGCTCCAATTTCTCAATGAGCAGGCATGACCAGGATGATTTAAAATCTCCATAGACATTTATGTTGGGTACACAATTATTTGGAATGGATTGTGGCAGGGTTCTGTAAATGCATCCTTCTTTTAAATACTGCGATTTTTGTAAGCTTTGCACTCAAAATGAAGCCAGCTGACTTCATTCAATTTCAAGAAGACATTTGCATTGATGTAACCTATTAATGTTCTTGTGGTATTATTATTTTCCAGATAAAAAGGTTACAATTCAGTGTTTATACTTTACTGTGGTGTAATAGTATGAATACTGGTTTTGTATGAGTGAATACATTTGTGTGTTTTTTAAAAGAATATTTATTTGAAATGGCTCCTAAGGTGATTATTTTGCTACAGTATGAATATGATTTGTAAAAAAAACCCAGCCTGATTACTAGACTTCAAAGCTGCCCTACTGTGACAATTAGCTCCCAATTGTCAAACCATTTATTTATTAGAATGTTAAAGACTGATGCTGTCTTAAATTGTAAATGGAAATACATTATTACTGAAGTTGGCTATGAACACAAAGGGCCCTCAATTAAGAGTTGTATTAGATAAGACTAACATGCATTTCAAATTAATTGATTCATCTCTCCAGCAAGATATTGAAAAATGTTTAACAGGTAGAGGACAAACCTAATAAAAATTGTCAAGAATATTCCAAGTGGAAATATACAGTGGGCATTAAGGAACAGTTACATTGGTTGGCTGGAGCAAGACAGCACAAAGCAAATATCCTCTTTTTCTCCTTCTTTTTCTCTTCTAAATAAGAATGATGATGATTGTAGGTTGCTTTGGGTGAAAGTAGGGTAAATGGGTTCAATCCATTATAAGTGTTTTAACATTTAGTTCTTGCTGTGTTCTCTGATTCATGCGGGTGAGATATCAAAGTTCCCAGCTGCTTGCTTGTAAAGAGACTGGGCAATGTCTGTTCAAAGGCAACCGCTTCTGTTTCCCACTTGGCACTGACTGGAAATCAAGAAAAATGTTTGTGAAGTTTTAGAGCACTTACCATTATAGCCAACCCTTTTGACACCTACTTAGAACTCCTTCTGGTAAGGGACAAAGGGGGAATCAGAAAGCTAAGTACTGGGCTTGGGTTTCCTGAAAATCAGGAGAAGAGGAGGAAAAAGTATCTGGGCTTCTTGCATTCTTGGGGGAGAAAATTGGAAAGGTCATAGTTTTCATTCACAAAAAATAACTGGTAACTGGATGGAACTGTCAGATCCTGGACTGTTTTATAGAAACTATAACAAGTGTAAGTAACTTGGTTCTTCTTCAAGAATTGAATCATGATTTTATTTTAAACCAAGTATCCTAAAAGTTAATGTATTCTCATAAAAAAGGAATAGAGAGAGAGGAAGATATCTTATCTGAAGAGAGAGGGATGAAAAGAGTGATAAATGGCAGAAAATATATACACATCAGGGAAAAGTCCCTGGGAGATGGCTGTTCTTAACACTTTCTATTTCCAATCTTCTTTTTTCTTCTTGATCTTCTTGCCATGTTTGCTCTCTACCTTTTCCCTATGCTCCTGTAGAATAACCACAAAAGATGGGCTGGGTTAGGCCAGGTGACTATGCCAACATTAAGTGTCAAAGAAGGGACGTCTCATTCCTTTGGGCCACAAGCTCTCCAGTACCACTCACTCTTTTGTTCTGTGAGAGAAATAGGGCACATCACAACCAGAGACTTTGTATCCTGAGAACAAGGATGATTATGATAACAATGATGAAAAATGAAAATTGGGCCTTTTAGTGTCACCTCTTAATCCATATCTTCAAGGGGGGGGCAGCCCATCTGCATTTTTCAGGAATTGCAGAGAAAAGCAGAGTATTTTTAATATAAGCTTTGTTAAAGACAGGAAAAACGATGGTCACTTACAGAACTATGTATAGGCAGATGAAACAAGTCGCAGCAGTTGTTAAGATGATGCAGATTTTTTCTTTTTTTCATAAACCATGGCCTCTGCTAAATGCCCTTGTACTCCTGTATTCTGCCACTGCCATTTTCCAGAGAAGTACTAAATTTCTCTGATCTTTCCCACATATGCCCCTAATCTTTCTCCCAGTTACATTTTTCAGGCAATTTCTCTGGGCACATACCAAGACAAGGCTTTTTAAAAGAAAAGGCAGGGGTTGAGAAAATTTTGGGTTTGCTTTTCTAAACCCTGCTCTTTTCCCCTTCCTTTTTGAAGATAGGCTTTGAAAACAACTAACAATCAAAAAGAAGGGGCTGTGTATTCTTCTGGCCTACATATTTTGAGTTGTTTTTTGTGTTTTATTCAGGAAAGCAAAGGTTGATTCCCTGTTCGAAGGACATGGGAGTACTGGGTCTATTTTTGTTTTCCAGCTGCTTTGTCACATGGTGATTAATTAGGGCTCAGTAGATAGGAATACCCCAAGATCATCAACTGGACTCTCCTGATCTTAGTCTTTTTAATTAGTAAGCACACCACACAACTGTTGATATTGTAGAGCTTACAATACAATAAATATGAAGAAAACTGAATAGATATTCAAATTGATTTTCAAATTTCTTCTGGAACAAACAACTTTATATTCCACTGGTCCAGTGGTGGGTTGTAGGTGGTATGCCCCAGTAGGGACATAACGGAGCCTGTCTGGAGCCCCGAATATTGTTCCGGTATGGTGCTCCAGAGGGCCTACCCGCCCGAGCTCCTTATCTGTCTTTTAAGGCTTCCACGCTTCCACGCACAGGCATGGTGCATACAGTACCTGCACGACAATCCGCTGAGCAGCTGAAGTGCCGTGGAGGCTCGGGGAGGCGGGAAGATGCATGCGTGCACTGTGTGCATGTGCGCATGCGCTGTGTGTGTCCATGTGGACGCCGTCTGGCCTGTTCCAACCGGTACCCACCACTGCACTGGTCATACTCTGAAATTTGTAATGCTGATTACAAAAAGTTTAAAGAAATTCCATGAAATGGAAAGATAAACAGGTTTGTTGTACTTTTGCCCAGAGCAGTGCTTTCAATATACAGTACAGGTGGCCTTGTTTAGCAACTGCATCATTTAGTGACTATTTTCACTTTTGAAGGTTATAAAAAAGTAATTTTATGACCAATCCTCACATTTATGACTTCTAGAGGTCTGGAAAGCAAAGGAAAACTAAAGTAGGATCATAAACACATGCAGAGCTATGTTGCCTTTACACACAGACATACAGACACACAGACACACACACACACACACACACACACACACACACACACACACCTGGATAAAAGTATATAAGCCCAGTTTCACTGATTACAAGTTTGAAAAGGCAACGTGGCTCCAACTGCAATCAAAGGCTCGGATCGGAAGGCAGCAGGGGAATGGGGGGGTATGGCAGAGGAGCTGCTTTCAAGCCATTGGAAAATATATCCAATCTAACTTCTGTGTTTGTGTTTGTTTGAGATTGAGTGAGTGAGAGAGATATCCAACGTCTCTGTGTGCATGTGTCTGTTTGAGAGAGGGGGGAGGGAAGAAGAAGGGGGAGGGAGAAGAAAAAGAATGAAGGAAAACTTTTTCGCAAAGGAGAAAAACAAATGCTGTTGCTTTAAATTGGAACTGAGCATGCCTGGATGTGGAATTCTGGGAGTTGAAGTCCACAAGTCTAAAAAAATTTGAAACCCCTATGTCAGTGCCTCACTAGCCATAAACCTCGCCGCACGTCACTGACTAATTCCAAAATATATTTCAAAGGGAATTTTGTTAGTTATAACATAACAGTCTTAAGAAACTATCAGTTTATTAGTCTTCACATGTTTTTGTTTTTTGCAACAGATTAACTTGGTGGAAATTCAATTGAATCTGCCCTTCATTCCTCTCAATAGGAGTACTAGAGTTTTTAAGAACTGTGGGCTATATGAATGTAATAGTTGAGGACTTCTCGTACTGGGCCCGTAGTCTTTCACCTTTATCTACTTTGGGAATAGAGAAATTGAATGAATATATGGATACTTTCTCTGCATTTCTACAGGGAATGGAGAAATTCTCCAACAAGTTCTCAAGAGCATAATTGCCCTTTAACTGCAGTCAAGTCTGCTTGGAAAGAAGTCCAGTGGGAGGAAGCACTATTTATTTTTTTGTCGCCAAACAGAGCTTCTTCTGGCTATTGTGAAAAAATGAATAGAAATCTCTTTAATTTGGTAAGCTTTCTATCACTGAAGTACAGCAGATGTGAGAGATTGTGGGGAGACTAGGAAAGTAAGGGAAGGGAGAGTCAAGAGATAGAAGCAAATCATTCAAACAGATTCCATCTTAATGAATTCACTATAAATAATGGTTGGGAGCTTTTCTTGCAGTTTCCAAGAATCTGCATTTACCCTAAGATTAATGTTACAAAATTTTGTAATATTGATATAATTGGTATAATTCTTCCCTTACCTGCTGCATGGTATTTGATAACATTTGTTTTTCTTTCTCTGAAGTCACCCCCCTCCCCGAAGACAAACGAACCCCCAAAAACAGTTCATGCAGAAGAATCAGGGGAATTTCTTTTTTTAAAAAACCCGCTTTCTTCTACTTTGCTTATGGAATCTCTATTGAATCAGAGAATCTTTTAGCAGGGAAAAGGCAACTCACAGCACAGAGCATGTAAGTTGTCTTTCTGGCTGTTTCAATTGTAGTTTTAATCGTTTATTGTTTTGAGAAACAGTAGCCAAAAGTAAGGGGACATGGATTTTTCTGTTTAATAAATGAGCTTTTTTTTTCAGTTCCACTTCCCTACAGTCCCATACATCATGCCAGTTTAATATGAGTTTTTCAAACATTTAACACATTTATTTTTATTATTATTATTAAATTCATAAGTTGTCCATTTCACTGTCCCTACTGGTAGTGATTCTGAGCAGCTTACAGTTTTTAATTATAATATATAACTAAACATATAATTTCATTATTGTTATAGTGGTGACCCATAAATATATCCTTTTTAAAAGGTACTTGAAAGAAGAAAGGAATGTAAGAACATTTCTGAAATCAAAATTCCTATTTAATATTTTTTTTTGCAGATGACAGAGCTAAATCATGGGCAGCATCTCTATATTTGCATATACAGTAGGTAACAAAAAAGATGTAGTTTTTAGGAACCAATATTGTTCTTATGATTATGAAGTCGGGAGATCTGATCCTTCTGCCATCCACTGAAGGATGGGAGAACAATATCCTACCTGTCAATGACTATTTCAGCTTCAACCGCAATAATACATGGGCAAACAATAGATACAAACTCAAGGTAAACCGCTCCAAACTCGATTGCAGAAAATATGACTTCAGTAACAGAGTGGTGAATGCCTGGAATGCACCACCCAACTCTGTTGTTACATCCTCAAACCCCCATAACTTTAACCTTAAATTGTCTAGTGTGGACCTCACCTCATTCCTAAGAGGTCTGTAAGGGTGCATGCATAAGTGCACCAGCGTGCCTACCTGTCCTACTGATTCGTACCCATTTCCTGTGTTCATGACCATGTTTATACTTATACCTGCTATCTTGTACATGTTTGACAAACTAAATAAAATAAATAAATAAATAAGGTATTTGACGATGACCAGGAATAGATTCCCCAGTAATCTCCTTCCAGGTTTCTTCTAAACTGAATGTTTCTCCAAGCAGGGAGTTCCAGATCATTGTAAGTCTCATAGCATTTTTTAAAAGAGTAAACAGCTTCAGCAAACTAACAGAGCAATCCCCCATAAATTGAATACCATGCTGTGCACTTTACATTTTCAGTGCCTTTTTGCATATTCAAAAAAAAAAGTTATATGCATTCTAGCCAAACAATTGTATAAAGGCTTGTTGAAATTATATGGTAGGAATATCAAACCAACAGGGAAAAACATTTAATAGATCAGTTGTATATTTTCAGCTTGGCAGTTCCTGCAGTTTTATTTCAAGTAATAGATTTGTAATTTCTTAATCTGTAAAATCCTGATTCAAAACTAAAGTGACCTTATTTTAGTTGTGAAACATTAATCATGAATTTCAACTACTGGGTACAGATTAATCAAAACAGTTTGGCTGTGCCAAGAAATATAGGTGGAAGTGTCTACCCAGTGATGCCTCTTTATCAGCAGCACATTTGTATCAACATCTGCAGATATTTTTATAAATGGAATAAAATTAAAATAGATGCCATTAGAAAGTTCCCTAAGATATTGTCAGGTTTGTATCTAATTAGATGCATTTAACAGAGTAAAGAGAGTTGTATCCTAAAGGTACTGTCTGTTTTCTGTTCTGTGAGATTTCTGTTAGCCATAAAACTCTTTAAATAAATAACATTCCATGCAGCTTATATCATATTCACAACCATAAAAGAGGAAGCTGGGAAAATATACTGTCTAGATTATTTCAGAAGCAATTGGACATGATAAATAGATATGGAAGAGGCACTGTACAAGCCTGTATTTGTGTGGTCTTACCTAAAATCCTTGACTTCATGGTTTAGAAATACATGAAATTTGAGGCTATAGCTAGGAAGTTGGATATCTAAAAATGTGGTCTGTTTTCCTATTTCCATTATTTTATGCAATGTCATAATATGATTAATTGGGTAGTATTATATTCTTTTTATTTTAGATTTGTTTCTGACTGATATTATCCATTGCTTCTTTTTTAAACTTGCCTACTGTGGATAATCAAGAATAAGCAGGGTGTAAACCTTTTGAATAAATTAAGTAAGTAGTCACATGTCTTCAACCTTTTCAGTCTAGTGGACACATTAGAAATTTTGAGAGCATATATTGGCAGTTTCACAAAATAGCTGTCACGATAAGGGCCTTGCCTATTCACAAAATGGCTGCAGTGAAGATTCCACTGAGACTTAAAAGCGCTTCTATACCAGGAAGGGGGAAAAGGTGAGATGGCTCCTTGTTCCCTTCCAGGAATTTGTTTTAGTCCCTTTCCACTTTACTTTTCTTTTTTATTCTAGTAAGTTGGGCATCCTTCCAAACAAAGTACTAATTGCAACAACCCTCTCTTATAATCCTAGTGCTCCTTGACCTCTCAGCGGCCTTCGATACCATCGACCATGGTATTCTTCTGCGACGGTTGCGAGAGGTGGGGGTGGGAGGCACCGTCCTTCGGTAGTTCTCCTCCTACCTCTCGGACAGGTCACAGTCGGTGTTGGTTGGAGGGCAGAGGTCGACCCCTAGGCCCCTTAAATATGGAGTGCCGCAGGGTTCGGTCCTGTCCCCCCTCCTGTTTAACATCTACATGAAGCCACTGGGTGAGATCATTCGGCGGCACGGGATAAAATATCACCAGTACGCAGACGATACACAGTTATATCTGCCCCGTGCCAACTCAGTGAAGCGGTTGACGTGATGTGTCAGTGCCTGGAGGCTGTTAGGGTCTGCATGGGGGTAAACAAGCTTGCACTCAATCCTGACAAGATCGAGTGGCTTGTGTTTTTTCCTCCCAACAATTGGCCAGGTATTCCATCTTTCAGGCTGGGGGGTGAAATTTTACGCCCCTCAGACAGGGTTCGCAATTTGGGAGTCCTCCTGGATCCACAGCTGACTTTAGAACATCATTTGTCGGCTGTGACCAGGGGGGCATTTGCCCAGGTTCGCCTGGTGCACCAATTGCGGCCCTACCTGAATTGGGAGGCTCTAGCACAGTCACTCATGCCCTTGTGACCTCAAGACTGGACTATTGCAATGCGCTCTACATGGGGCAGCCCTTGAAGAGCACTTGGAGACTTCAGCTTGTCCAGAACGCAGCTGCGCGAGTGATTGTGGGTGCACCTCGGTACACCCATGTTACACCTATCCTCCGCGAGCTGCACTGGCTGCCTATTGGTCTCCGGATACGTTTCAAGGTGCTAGTTGTTACTTATAAAGCCCTTCATGGTATTGGACCTGGGTACTTGAGAGACCGCCTGCTGCCCATTGCCTCCCAAAGACCTATTAGATCCCACAGATTAGGCCTCCTCCGAATTCCATCCGCCGGCCAATGCCGATTGGCGACCACCCGGAGGAGGGCCTTCTCTGTGGCTGCTCCGGCCCTCTGGAATGAGCTCCCCGTGGAGATCCGGACGCTCACCACCCTTCAGGCTTTCTGCAAAGCCGTTAAAACCGGGCTGTTCCGACAGGCCTGGGGCTGATGAGTTCCCATCCCCGCTCGAATTGTTGTGGCTGTTGATTGCTTTTAAATTGTCTTTGTATTTTGTTCGCTTGTCCTTGTTTTTTGTTGTACTATCCCCTCCCCGTGGTTTGTTAGCCGCCCTGAGTCCCTCCAGGAATAGGGCAGCATAAAAGTGAAATAAACCTAAACCTAAACCGCTTATATAATTTCTGTCACTGCCTATGGGGCTTCATAGTATTTTCAGAGGGAAAGGACTGGTGGTGAAGGTGGTTGCCTTTAGTTTGCAGGATCACTTATTCCCATATTTTAAAATTTGGAATATGTACTTTAAACAATATAGCAAGTCAGTTTGGCAGTGAATCTATTAGATTTAAAAAGAAGTGTCCACAGCATCATGTAAGGGACGCAGAAGTAAATTAGCCTTTCTCTACTTGATGTTCTCCAGATTTGTTGGTTTTCCATTCCCATAATGCTGAACTGGATCAGAGTTGGAATCTAACACATCTGAAGGGCACCAGCTATGGAAATACCGGCCATAGAAATAACTTCACCCTGGAAATGAACATTGTAATAAGCAAGGGATCATAAGCTGGAATAGTTCTAAAGAAGAATGAATCCATTCAAATAGCCTCAGGCCAACTATATGATGGAGGGTAGATGTCAAAGTTCTTCTGCTAATGTTCTGATTTATTACTTCTGTGTTTATTTTGAAAACAAGCCAAGAAAACTGGTAAAATGTCTTTTTTTGACCAGGACAGAGGGAAAACTGTAGCTTAGCTTTCATATGAGTCATCAGGAGATTTTCATATGTTCCAGTTTTGACAAGCTTTTGGGATAGTTTCAAAGATGGTGAAAATATTTGTCTTGTCTGAAAAGGCAAATGTCATTTACATCCATCTGCAAAATGCTGCATATCAATAGGAAAAGATTATGATTTTTACAAAAGCCTTTTCTTTTTGAGGGACTGCTTCAGTGTCTTCCCAATGTCATCTTGAGCTGTGAAAATCCAGCAGAGCTCTAAGCCTGCTACATTTAATGTATATTCTATTTCCTTATCACTGGAGACAACACTTGGCTCAGTAGAGAAAAAAGTAGGCAAAGAATGCAAATCCATATTTTCTCAAGAATTTATAACCTCTATTTTTTCATGAACTAATTAATACAGAAGTAATAACTATATGAGCAATGCTGCTCAAAAAGTCAAAAGTCTACAGACCTGAATGAATAAAACAGAGCCTGCTTGCTTCTATGCTCCAAATGCCTGCTGTCATCTCCCCCAAAGTTCAGTTACTGGGATTATGCCGCTCTTTGGATTAATCTGTAAAAAGTCCTGTGAACTACATGAGAGGGTGGGTATAGCAATAGCAATAACACATAGACTTATATACCACTTCACATCACTTTACAGCCCACTCTAAGCAGTTTACAGAGTCAGCATCTTGCCCCCAACAGTTTGGATCCTCATTTTACTGACCTCGGAAGGATGGAAGGCTGAGTCAACCTTGAGTCTGGTGAGAATCAAACTGCTGGCAATTGGCAGAATTAGCCTCCAATATTGCATTCTAATCACTGCACCACTATAGCTCTTAGCATGTGGCATCAGTCAAAATCACCAGAAAGCAGCTTTCTCTTTCCCAGAATTATGTATCTATCCCCTGTAGCTGCAGTATAATTCCAGAAAAGATGTTGTTGTGGCCCGCCAGCAGCAAGCGAAGCTGGTGGTAGACTTGGACAATGACGAGGTTGAGGGAGAACTTGGGTCAGTTGTCGAGTCTGGGGAAGGCTCTGATGGATGCTCTGCATTGAACACAGAGATAGAGCCAGGGCTGTCAGATATTTCCCAGGCACCAGAGAGGCAGCTGTCTTTGGAGACTGATATGAGTGAGGAGCAGGGGTGGGTTTCAAAACTTTTTACTACCTATTTTGTGGGTATGGCTTGGCGGTCATGTGACTGGGTAGCCATGGCCAACTTGATGTCACTCATCAGGAGATGTCATGGATTGGGTAAAATGTGGTGAAGCTCACTTAACAATGCTCTTGCTCAGCAACCAAAATTTTGGGCTCAATTGTAGTCATAAGTCAAGGACTATCTCTGCCTTCCTCTGCATGGCAGTCTTGTCCTAGTAAACTCCTTCTCCTTTCTGGCAATTTTACTTAGAGGCATCAAAATAATTCAGACAATGTAAAGTTTCCTACTGCAGCAGGGGGTTGGACTAGATGACTTCTGAGTAGCCTTCTAGTCCTAAATTGCTATGCTGTTTTTATTTATTCCTTTCTTTCTTTCTCCCTTCCCTCTGTGGGGCCCCCAGCAACTTTTCAATTTAAAGCAGGACTCCAAAGTTTGCGCCTGAACCAGCAGGGGGAAAAAACCTTTTTTTAAAAAAGCTTCTGACAAAGCTTCTGATGGGAGAACAGGTTCGGGGCATGGCCAAGCCACCATTTTTCCTGCCAATCCTACCTGGTATGCCAGATTTTCACTACCTCTTCTGGCATACCAGACAGGACTGGGAGGAACCCACCTGTGATGAGGAGGTAGAACAGCTGGGGCCTGTTCTAGATACATGTATGCACAGAGCAGTTAGGAGAAGTAAACAATGGAGGACAAGGAGTTGACTCGGGAAGCAAAGCACACATGGACGCTGAATCCCCCCCCCCAAACTGGCGAATAAATAGAAGGAATGGGGAGTGACTGTTGTAGGAGACAATAGTTCGTATTTCTGAAGATTTTGTCCACAAAGACTGCTTGCCAGAACTTAATTTGCAGCCTTTCAACTTGGAGCTCACGGCTTTGCAATTATCGCAAGAAACTGATAAGGTCTGTTACTGTTGTTAACTCCTTAAAGGACTATTGCCTGGGCTTTTCAGTGGGTGAATGCAATTAATTCATAAGAGGTAAATAAGGGGTTTTATTGTGACAAAGAGTCTGTTTCTTGTTTCTGCTAGGGCTGGGTCAGAACAGATGTATTATGAAAGCCTGAAGGCCCCAGTTACTTGCTGTCTAATATTTGCTTATCTAACTTTGAAACAGCAAACTCTATTATTATGATGCCATGTACTTTTTTCTTTCTGAAAAGACTTCCTGTTCATTGGATTATTTTTTTACAGCCTGTATAGTAAGAATATTGCACAGCAATTGTGAGACACACTGGAACAGGTCACTCTTAGCCATGGAAATTAACTGAGACAGAACCTCTCTTTATCTCATCCACAGGATTGTTGTTTTGAGGCTAAAACGAAGGAAATGTCTCCTCCAGATTTTGGAGGAGATGTAGCACACAAAAATACATGCATACTTGCATATACATAATATGCATACTGTCAGTCTTCCCATGTAAACCAGACAGGAAGCAGGACCAGATGAGCTAATTTTGCTTTATTGTAGGGCTACATTAACAGAATCTTGCAAATCTAAAAATACAAAACTTTAGACTTTGGACTTTCTTTCTCCTTACATTATGGCAACTATGGACTACAGATAGTCCTCAACTTCCTGACCACAATTGAGTCGAAAATTTATGTTGCTAAGAAGACAGTTAAGTGAATTTTGCCCCATTTTGTGACCTTAGTTGCCACCGTTGTTAAGCGAATGACTGCAATTAAATGAATCATGCAGTTCTTAAGTGAATCTGACTTCCCGCATTAACTTTGCTTATTGGAAGCTGGCTGGGAAGGTTATAGATGGGGGTCACATGACTCTGGAATAATACAACTATCATAAAAACAAGCCAGTTGCCAAGTGACTGGATTTTGATCACTTGACCATGGGGATGGTATAACAGTCATAAGTGTGAAAAATGATGCTAAGTCGCTTTTTAAAGTGCTGTTGTTTCTTCAAACAGTCACTAAATGAATGACAGTAAATCAGAATAACAGAATTGGAAGGGACCTTGGAGGTTTTCTAGTCCAACCCCCTGCTCAGGTAGTAAACCCTATACCATTTCAGATAAATGTTCAATCTCTTCTTAAAAATGTCCTATGTGAGAGTACCCACAACTTCTGGAGGCAAGTCATTAATTGTTCTAACTGTCAGGAAATTTCTCCGTAATTTTAGGTTGCTTCTCTCCTTGATTAGTTTCCATCCATTGCTTCTTATCCTACGCTCAGGTGCTTTGGAGAATAAATTGAGTCCCTCTTCTTTATGGCAGCCCCTTAGATATTGGAACACTGCTCTCATCTCTACCCCTAGTCCTTCTTTTTATTAAACTAAACATACCCAATTCCAGCAACCTCTGCACGCTTTCTAGAGTCTCAACATCTTTTTTACATTGTGGCGACCCAAACTGGATGCTAAACACAGTATGATCTTATAAAGTCAAGGACTACTGTATGCCTCTCTTATCTAACTGTTCCCTATGCCTTCTTTCTTTGCCCCATCTCTCAACATCTTTCATATATACATGTGCACATAATGTATATATATATAAACAAAAGCACACATATATACATACATACAATAGGATCCAAATATGATGCACAGAAAGTTTTTGTAGAATCTTGATTTGCCAAGGGCAGTTCCAGAAAAATGTATTAGCTGCCCAAGTGGGAGGGAGGGAGGAAGATGGGGAAAGGGGACAGAGGGGGTGGGAGGAAGGGAGAGGGAGAGAAATGGAAAATGGATTTCCAGCAGGTAGCAGCTTCCCTAATCTGTGTGTTGTCTTAAACCTCTGTGAGCAGCCATTTTGCAAGTAATAAGTCTCACTTCCACTTATGTTACCTATTTTGACAAAATAGCCCATACCATGCTCTCAAAACTTTAAATATGACCTCCAGCCAAAAGGATTGGGTAGACCTAGTTTCAATAGTGATGTTTTCGTTTGTTTATATAGATAAATATATATCCTGGAATGCTGTAATATAGAATGATAGTAGGGAAGATATAATGAATGCAAAAGGCCTGAATTATTTTCAATATTCCAACAGAGTATTTCGTGTAATATTTGTGTTTATCAGGGCTATCAGAAATACAATGAATGGAAGTGATTGTTCCATATGAATACTTAGTTCCTTTTAAACAGAGTTGACATGAAAAAAAAATCACATGTGTCAACTATTTTTTTTCCTAACGCTTGCAATCTTAAGTATGTTCACCTCATAATAATATCTGAGTGAATTTGCAAAGAAGTATGCTGAGCATGTTTTATTAATCATTAATTCTGAATTTATATGTGCAAACAACTGAGAAGAATCCTCTTCATCATTATTTTTGTTCTACAGTTCTCTTATAAATAGGATGGTTTCCCCAATATTTCTCCTCTTAAAACACATGCTTTCCTCAGCTTCAGATGTGTAGTTATAGCATTTATGCATACAACTTCTTTGTCAAGTGATTCTATTTTTTTCCTGCTGTAGTCTGACAGCCACTAATAATAACGCATGAGGACAGTCAGACAAAATGAAGACAAATGTTGTTTGTCGCAGCAGAATCATAATGTCTTCAGATGCAGTAAAGACAGTCTAACTGTGTGTGGATACACTTTATAGCTTATTTAGCCCTATAGTTTTCCTGGTTTTGTCCACCCCTCCTTTCAAAAACAATAAGCAAACAATAAAGTGCAAACATTGGGAACATTGATTAGAAATATCTGAAGGCAACATATGGGCCTGTTAGTTAGCCAAAAGATTGTGGAACTATGGAGAATAGAAATGCACAGATGGATACTTTAAAAAAATTATGAATGGTGTAACAGATCTAAAACATAGATTTTTAGTCAACATTCAAGTGAAAAAATAGAAAAGATACATCACTGTGCATCATGAAATTTTTAAATCTGTAAAAGCCAATGTAGTTGGAATCATTAAAGATTGTCCTAATGTGTTCATTTCATAGTATGACAGGCAGGTGAAATCATCCTAGCACTTCAGGCTCCTGATAACAATAGTGTTTCCGTTTTGCTTGAGGTGAATTCTGTAATATTAAATATCCATATTGTTTCTTACTCAATATCAAAAAATGTCAGTCATAATGACAAGCCCCGGGAAAGTGAAACATTCAGACAGCATTCCAAGTAGTCAAATGCTATGTTAAATAATACAAATTTCTGTTACACTATTTTGTTGTTAAAATAACACTTTGTGCACACAAAAGAAAACAGTTTTCTCCTTAAGTTTCTTTTTATGTAGGCTGAATATGTTACTGGGATAAATACTAACTGTTTTTACAAAACATACTTGAGGCTACTGAGCCAATCCTTCTAGAGTGCCAGAATGTACCCCTAAGCTATAAACTTGCACTCATTTATTCCCATTTAACTTCCATTGATTTCACTGCCACAGAGCTGAAACCTGCATTTTTAATAATACCATAAATAGTATTTATATTATATCTTTAAAAAAATAGCCTTTTTGATTGCAGCCAAGTAGAATTTAAAAAAAAGAACCACATTCAATGTATTGCTTTATTGCAATTTATGCCCCTCTATGTCCTTACTTTTGTCCTCAGAGAAACTCTGTCCTAGTAAGATTGTGGTTAGCACAAAGGTCATCAATGTGTGGCTGAATAAAGATCTGAACTAGGATTTCCTTTCAGCAGCTCTACATCCCATTCTGAATTTGGCACATTGCACATCTTGTAAACCATCCCCAGTCCTCCTCCTTTTTGTCATTAACTGCTGTCAACATTTTGACAGCAGAACATGGCAGAATAGCAGAGATTTATGCAGTCCACTCGGGAGGATTATGAGGATGGATCTCGTCCAGCTCTATTTCTCCATCTGTACAGGTGGGAGAAGGAGACCTGCAAAATCAGGACAAGTCAGGCTTGATCAAATGTTTTGGAGATAGCTTCCATAGTTTCTGACCATTGGTCATACAGGTTTGTCTCGCATAACTGTTACAATCTAAACACCTGGAAAGCACCAAGGTGTTTTCCTGGGCATTCTGCGCTGAGAGCTTTGGGAAATTCTCCCAGAAAATACAGTAATGCAGTCTAACTGAAATCACAAGATTTACTTCTGAATACAGCAGAAGTGAATTCTGTTCAAGATTATACTATAAGGTCTATAAAAGATACTAGTAAGTTATATATAAACATTTAAAATAGAAAGGAAGTGAAAATATTCTGTACTTTAAGATAATAAATATAGCAAAGTTCTTAATACTGGTATGCCAAGATTTTACCTAAGGCAGGTTCTCAAGCATTATGAAACAGTGATCCATAATATCCATAATAACGATAAAAGAATTTGTGTAGCCTAACTCATGGGGAAAAGTTTCATTGTACTTCCTTAATTTAGATTTACCTTTAAAAGCTTTTACCATAATATTTTCTCTTAACACCCAAGAAAATCTTTCCATAATATTTTCTCTTAACACCCAAGAAAATCTCTTTCAGTTTTCAAAGAATGAACATTTAAAATGGATAAAAATATTGAACTGCCTTAAGAAATGCATTTCTACAGACACTCAAAAGACTTCAGATACACTACCACATGTAACAGTAAAGTCACCAGCCAGCAAGAAGCCATCTGCCAGTAATGTTCACTAATATGTATAGCTGTTTCTCAAAACTCACTGGGCTTGGCTTCCCATTTTGCTTCCATAAGCCCTTCTCTCTCTCTCCCTCCATCCCTCCCTCCCCCTTCTCTCCCTCCCTCCCTCTCTCCTCCCTCCCTCTCTCCTCCCTCCCTCTCACCCCCCTCTCCCTTCCCTCCTTCTCCCTCTCCATCTCTCCCTCCCTATATCTGTGCACACAAGAGTCTGTGTTTACAAACAAAACCACTAAGTTTTGACTGTTCCTGTTTTGCTTCTAGAAGCCACGAGACTAGCATGCAGCTAGTCTGAGGCAAAATGGGAGCAGATTTTGATAATATTCCTACTTTGCCAGAGCAAGCCTGATAAGCTCTCTTCAAAATATTTGTGAATCTTTGGTAAATTTCTTAAGACTCTTGGGAGTTATCCCCCCATGTTTTGGGAATTTTTAGTCTGAAGAACAAATGGAGTTATTCTTAAACATAAGCAAAGAAAGAAAAAAAAATAACTAATGTTACCTGTATAATAAAATTGTGAATTGTTAATTCTCACATTTTCAATATATTACTTTTTAACACAAATTAGTACAATAAGTACTATGAGGGAGCAGTTTGACTGCCTCTTTCACTATTGTGTGATTCAAGTATAGGTAGTCCTCAACTTACAACAATTGGGAAAAAAGTTTCTGTTCCAAAGCAAGACAGTTGTCAGGCTTCCAAATAATACACCCATAGCTAGTCCCTGGAGTATAGTTGTTAAGTGACTTTTGACCCATTTTATGACATTTCATGCCACAGTTGTTAAGTGAATCATTGCAGGTTTAAATGAATCACGTGGTCATTAAGCAAATCTGGGTTCCCCCATTGACTTTGATTGTCAGAAGTCAGATGGGAAGATTACAAATGATGATCACATTATCCAGGAACAGTGCAACTGTCATAAATACATACCAATTGCCAAGTGCCTAAATTTTGATCATGTGACCATGGGAAGGCTGCTGCAATGGTGGTGGGAAAACGGTTATGTCACTTTTTTCAGTGCAGTAACTTCAAACAGTCACTAAACAAATGGTTGTAACTCGAGGACTTCTTGTAACACAGAGGCAAAATAATAATTTAATATATAATATATATTGAAATAACTTGGCTTACATACTCTCTTTTACTTGGGGCTAAGTTTCATTTCATGGTTTACAATTAACCAGTTTTCCATTCAAAGGAACTATTGTTGATTCCTATTCTTAATTGTTAAGCAATTGTGAGTTGTGCAATAGCAATAGCACTTATATGCCACTTCATAGTGCTTTACAGCACTGTGCAAACTATAGTCTTGTTCAAGTAGTAAGGAGAAATTTCAGCTAGCCTTCCCAATTTTTAAGCAAGAAGAATAGGAAAGAGAAACTGGTATGTATTTATGAATTGGAAAGACAAACTTCCCACAGTGCATTGTCAATACAAGAAAACATTTGTTATGTGAAATGTGAATGTGACCTATATAAAACAGGCTACTTGGGAATAAAACTTGATGTGTGGGATAACCACGTATGCAGTACTTTAAATATGATTATTCTGTTCTCCTATCAAGCAGAAGGTACGGGGGAAAATGTGCAGAGAAAAGGAATAAATCCAGACTCTTATTCTCTCTTTACTCTTATGATCCATAGCTTTCACACCTCATTCTGGTAAAAGACATCTGCTGAGTAAAATTAAATTGCTTATATTTCAAGGAATAGCATGGGCCAACAGCTTCTTCTATCAGGAATAAGTAGAGACTATACCTTGACAGCAGTACAATTCCTGAACAAAGTTTCTGAGTAGAGGTTATTCTCCACATGTCAGTCAACAGAGAAAAGCGCTGATAGCACTGGAATTTTAGAAGAAAGGGAGAGGTAAATGTTGGTAGAAGAAAGTGAAAGCATCCCCAGAGGTCCATATAATCTATCATGTAGTTGGATTTAAATTCAGGAGACAGCACCGATTGTCTTTATTTTCCATTGCTGGATCACTCAGGAGCTTTTAATATTATTGACCATGATATAATGATGTGCTTGAATAATCTGAAGTTTAGGGTATGCTTCCCATATTATGCTTTCCCATATTATTAAAAGAGCCGTGGCACAGTGGTTAGAATGCAGCATTGCAGGCTAACACTGCCCGCAGCCAGGAGTTTGCTCCTGACCGGCTCAAGGTTGACTCAGCCTTCCATCCTTCTGAGGTCTAAACCACTTAGAGTGGGCTATAAATAGCAATAGCACTTAGACTTATATAACGGTTCATCGTGCTTTTACAGCCCTCTCTAAGCGGTTTACAAAGTCAGCATATTGCCCCCACCAAACTGGCTCCTCATTTTATCAACCACGGAAGGATGGAAGGCTGAGTCAACTTTGAGCCAGTCGGGACTGAACTCCTGGCAGTGGGCAATGAGTTAGCATGCAGTACTGCATTCTAACCACTGCACCACCATGGCTCTCAAGCGTTAGGAAGCAGTATATAATCTAAGTGCTATTGCTATTGTGGTTCTGTGGTTCTATGGTTCTGCATTTTTGGATGTGCTATTAGAAACAATGGTAGTACCTTTGTTCAGCTCCTAAGGAATTGGAGGGGGGAAATATCTTGCAATGTTGTTGTTTATTATATATATTAAGCCATTAGGAAGAATTATGAGCAGGTGTGAAGCTGGTCCCTACAATAATGTTCAGCTTTCCTGTTAGCTAATGTTTCGAATCTCCATAAGAAGTAGACTGGATATGAAGGGACAAGTTGAAGATGAATAAATAAAAGTGTGGGTGAGATTCCCTTAAGAAACAGATTTGCAGTTTCAGGATCTTCCTTGATTTTACACTGTTGAGAGAATAAAAGCAGACAGATGGGAGGTTTTAATCAGTTTTCTCCAAATAACTACCTGCATGTTTATTTGGAGGAAAGTCTCCAGGTTCCAGTGATAGAAGCACAGTGTTGGATTACTGCATGTACTCTTTGTGGAGTAGCTCTTGAGAGATGGTCTGGAAATCGCACTGGCTTAGACCACAGCAGCATGAGGGTGAATGGCACTTTTAGGAACTGTGGTACCAACCCCAAATTGATTTCCAATTGCTTTCTGAGCCAAATTCAGTTTGCTCTCAGCGTAAGGCCAAATTATCCATAAAATCGCCTGCTCTTTTAAACCTTGCTTGCATTTATGGTGGAGCCTTTTGCAGGCTCTACCACAAATATGCATAACATCAGCAGCATAAGTGATGGGATTTGTAGTGTGGTAAAAATACCACTGGAGTTGAGGCTGGCCCCTTTCTTACTATACTTTAGGAGGGATCTTAAAACTGAACTTTTCAACCAAGGCATTTTATTGTTTTACACTTTAGTGTTTTAGAGATTTTAGTGTTTGACATTAATGTTCTTCTAAGACTATTAAATGGACAGCATTAAATATATGTATGAATAAATGGATTCTTAAATCATTTTAATCAGTCTAAAATATGTCAATCATTGTCATCAGTATATGTACTAGATATGTATTGTTTTTGAAATATGGAAACAATAGCCATGTCGTAGTATAGTGTAAGAATTGACTCCTTCATATATAAAGGAATGGAAATGGTTATACCATCTGCTTCCCTCTAAACATATCAAATGGAAGATGTTTCCCATGTAACAGATATTTTAAAATTCTGTACAATTTACCAAAGACATGGGGCTTTATTCTAGTTGTACCTCTTCAACAAATCATGCAACAATAAGCAATCTTTTTAAAAAATAACACTTGGGTCATGGATCAAAATTAACAAATTCACAAGATTATAAAAGTAGATTCAATTAGAATATGAACACATTATCTTCTGCAGTAGGAAATAGAATAGAGCTATCAAAAGAAAACATCAAACAGTGCAATTAGAGTTTTTGAAAAGTGCTTAACAATTAATACAATACCTGTAATGTGCAATCCAGTTATATAGGACTAAGGGAAGCCTCTAATAGCATAGATACTATCATAGAAGAAATTGATGAGCAAATGAAGTATCCCATAAAATTTCTCAGTTCATTAGAGAACATAATGCCTCTTCTTTACCAATCCAATAACATAAGAGATTTCAAATCTGATGTGACACTGTCTTGACTCCTCTTATTCCTTTCTGACTGATGAACAAGATGATTAGCAGAGACATCTTGCAAAAATGTTAATACATTGTCCTGAAAGTTATTAAAAAGACTAATATGACTTAGAAATAAATAGATATAGATAGAAGTAAATGATGATGATGATGATGATGATGATGATGATGATGATGATGAGCCATCAAGTTGAATTTCTTTATATTTTTAGAGTCCTCAGGCCAAAGTTATAACAGGCAATTATAGATCTATCTCTTTAGTTCTGGGCTGCTGAAGAACGCAACTCATTAATCTCTAGGCCCTTAACTTATTTAATGTGTATAGAGCAGGACAGAGGATCATTATTGTTATATTATATATATTGATATATATCAATAAAGTAGTTTTCTAATATTTCTTGTAGTGTCTGTTTTCTGACCAGCCCTACCTCAAAGGGTTGCCAATGTGGATTCAAAAGTCTCCGAAATTTAAATCACAAATAATCAGACCAGGGCATTCTAAGGGTTAGGGCAGGGGGATAACCAATGTTGATAATTAAAGGGCTCCGCTTCCCCCAAACAAAAGCAGCTCTTGTTCACTTTGATGAAGTCATTAAAAATATTGCTTTCCCCAATGTAGTTCACATTTATAATAAGATAGGGAAGGAAAGAAATGAAAAGGGGGATTTTATTTCTCAGCTAGTTACCTACTACAGTTGTAGAGCAGGAACACTGAACATTTTTTTTACAACATCCATTTCTTGAGGGATATATTAGGCTTTCATAAGATGATGATGCTTGCACTCCAAAATGGGATGGCTGTATGGTATATTTTACTTCTGTTTTAATGTTTTCTATAGCTTTAGATTTTATTTTATTTAAAAGAATATTGGCTGGATTTGGGAAAACAGTAACACTCTCCATTGTAACAAATAATCGGCAGCTTTATTCTTCATCAGTAGAAGATCTGCAGCCCCGAGACTTCTTCTTTTGTATCATAGTTTCTTCTGTTGGCTAAGAAAAAACACAGCAGCTTAAAAAAAAACAACCTCAAGAAAAGAGAAATTAAAACAAGAAAGTTATCAGAACAGATGAGACCAAAAGCTTATTTATTTTTGAAGATTAGGGGTGGTGAGAATTAAGGAGAAAAATGAGGGCCTTCAGCCTTAGAAATAATCAGACTGATAGCGAGGTGTCTAAAGTCTTTGCAAGATATAGAGAAACAATTTTACTTATTAACCCTCTTCCTAAAACATGGGTAAAGAAACACATGCATGTGCTTCAAATATTTCAGCCCCATCCATTCTGGATAATTTTGAGAAGTCTAAAACAAATGGAGAATATTAATTACAGCCCTCATTATGTACCTATGGCTAAAGAACAAAGAGGCTGCCTTCCTTAGGATGTATATTGCCATTATCTTAAAATAAGGCACATTTTATTTGCCTGCAACAAATTATTTTAGGAATTTTATGAAAATAAGTGTGATAATTTTTAATAATGTTGTTCACAATCAGAAACTCAAAGCATGGTCTGTGGTTTTCTAAAATAAATCCATATAAACTGCTATCACTTTACATTTCAATTACATGCTAAAAGCTTGCCATTTTTTCTACATTCTGTTTCAAAGGAGCCCTCTGCTGGACGGCTTTGCTTGATAAATGATACTCAAAGCATCAGGCCTATATTATATATAAGAATTAATATACACCCAAAGTTTCTTCTAAATGCTAAATCCCCACTATCATTAAGCAGCTAATAATGTATCACAGAAATACATTGCCAGCATCCAGTTAAATAATATCTATGTGTCTGGCCAAATGCTGTTGTTTTTTTAAGCTAATTCATTTAATAAAGGTAGCAGTATTTGTAAGAGTAATAATTATGGACAAGCAGGTATATTTGATGGAATTCTGTGTTCCTTTATATTTTATGAATTCTATTACTTGGTATTATATCAATTTCATATATTTTATTAATTTTGGCATATGAGGTTTTATAAAATGTAGGTAAAAGTATATGTCTTTGTCATGATGCCCATAGAAACCAGGATTTGCAGTGAATTTCTAACA
Organism: Thamnophis elegans; assembly: GCF_009769535.1. Classification (NCBI taxonomy): domain Eukaryota; kingdom Metazoa; phylum Chordata; class Lepidosauria; order Squamata; family Natricidae; genus Thamnophis; species Thamnophis elegans. The sequence goes on from NC_045541.1 coordinate 127,446,507, forward strand.
TTTTTGGCATGCTTTTGAACAGTAAGCAAATCTACTTGTATGATAACACTAGGATCATTGTAATGATTCAGGTTGATAAAGAAGTTTGTTTTAATCTTCATGGTTTATATGACATAATCAGATACCTACACCAAGGCTTCTACAATGTATAGAATGCAGATTAGACCACTTTTATTGTATCCTTAATTTACGGTAAAAATTAAAACTTAATGAACTAACAACATTAATGAATTAATGTTAAAAGTTAAGACTATTTTTATCTGCAAGTATGTTTGTTTGTAACTGGATATTCTTGTCTGAAGTTTGGCATCCTTCAATCTCAAAAGATTATGGTATCATGCTCTGGAAAAAGGTCCTCAAACAGCATCTGGTGTGGTTAAAAAGGCCAATTTGAGAATGGCAATCCCTTCCACACTGAGGGCAGATACATTATGTCCCCTGCCCACCCCCCAGATTTCACTGGTTCCGAAACTGCCTCTTTTCCTCAGCTTGCCGAGCAAGTGTCTCTTCGAATTGGAGAAGGCCATGCTGCGTCTTTTGCCTGCAAGCTGAACGATAAAGGTTCTTGTCTATGCCAACAATATTTGACAGGGGGATATTAGTAGGGAGACACCAAGAGTGGATTCCAGCAGGCACCACTGCCGGTTCGCTTGATGTGTACTGTGTGCGCATGCACAGTGCAATAAAAATTGTTTTTTGCACGTGCAGAAGCAAAAAACAAGATGGCAGCGCCGTAGGCTGGAGAACTGGGGCATGGCAGGCCTGGGTTGCTGCCGGTTCCAGTGACCCAGGCCGCCAAACCACTACCGGTTCAGCCGAACCAATCCAAACCAGTAGAATCCACCACTGGGCGACACCATCTATAAGTTAAGAAGCAGTGACTGCCCTGGTGTGTGGAGAAAGGGGAGTAGTAACAGTGTTGTGAGCACTCCCTTCTACATGACTGAGTGTTGAGTAGAAGACAGTTCCACACTATTGACAGATTTTTTTAAATGCATAATTTTTATTTGTGTGTGTGCTTGTATTCACGAATACATACAATAATGTTTAAAGTGAAGATATCAGAGTTTTACCATTTGAAAAATGAATACATATTGAATCTGCAGTGATTTACAAACACATTTCAGAGAAACACCATGACAGCAATTTGGTTTGTGTCTTGCTGGCTATGCCTGTTGATATTAAACATGGTTGGTTGTATCTGCTTTTGTTTGAAAAGAACTCTCATCTTTTCTACAAAATAAGAATGCTAATTGTTCCCAAATAATTAATTCCTTTAAAATGAAAATCTTGCGTCGTCTGAAGATGTCCATTCTGAGATATTCCCACTGAAGTGGAAAGAAGTAAATCGGTTCCCAGGTGCTGTTGCAGCAGAAAAAGAGAGAGAGGCTTTCCAGAAGCCAGCAGATGAGAATGACATCATGTAATACCTGCAATGCCAGTCAGGGTGCATGAGCACAGCAGCTGGCAGTCTATCATGTTTACAGAGAGAAGGACAGAGAATTAAAAGTTATTGATTTATATGCTGCTGTCAGCACCCTGAACCTCAAGTTTGATTTTTAGTCCCACCCTCTGCCTTTTTTTAAAATTCTAGATTGCTTCATTGGGAATCTGAATGAGAATGTAACGGACACAACTAGAAGATTCAATACTATTATTTAATTATTTCATTGAACTTACCCTAATAATCTTTTAAGGCTAAGTGTATCTTTAGTAGTATACTGACAAGGCAATGTCTCTGTCATATTTCTAAGGGAACTTTAAAGTTTCGGAGATAATCACAGGGTTGTTCTAAAAGGAACAAGGCCCTGTTGAAAAGAGTTTGTTTTCAATATGTCAGATTCATTCTTTTAACTCCTCTTAAATATAATATGGAAAATGGTTAAGAGCTTTGCAGGTCTAGGGTTAAGTGGACCTTACAAGTGTTTAGTAGCAATTGTAGGAAGGTGTTGGTATTAGTCGTAATCAAGGCATATGACTGTGGGCATTGCATACAATATGTAAAGTCATTTAAATAAATGACATATTAAGGAACACTTACAGACTTGCCTCTCTGTGGTAAATTTTTATATCTATCCATTTTACAAACATGGAAGCTAGAGATTGATGCAATAGATTTTGCTGATCAGAATTTGTCTTTTAAATTCTCATTGATGAACAATTATTAACTTGGTTGCCTCTTCATATTAAGGAGGGGTTACTTTTTGTTGTTATTTGTTCTCAGTTTGAGAGTTTTTAGTCGATACTAAAGTAATTTGTAAAACACTTTTCCACAAAAATTGAGCTGTTTTTCTATTTCATGATCCATTCCTCAAATGTCCTGTTTTAAGTTTCCAGAAGTAAACCATTTCGAGCTTGTTTGGTGCAGTGGTTCCCAATGTGGGGCCCACACCACATAGGGGGGGGGGAATTTGATTTTTAATGGGGACAATTTGAACCTTGTTTAAACCAAGTTAATGGCATTTTAGGCTTTGTCCACCTGAGTAGAGGTCACTTTTTTTGTAAAGTAAGAATTATATGCCACAGGGGGTGGGGCATCAGAATTTTAGAGATGCTTAGGTGGGGCATGGCCAAAAAAATGTTGGCAACCCCTGGTCTAGTGGTTAAAGCACCAGGCTAGAAAATAAGATACTGTGAGCTCAATTCCAGCCTTAGCCGTGAAAGCCAGCTGGGTGACGTTGGGCCACTCAACACTCTCTTAGCCCACATCACCTCACAGGGTTGTTTTTATTCAGAAAATAGGAGAAAGAAGGAACATTATATAAGTTTGCCACCTTGAGTTGTTTATAAAAATAATGCAGGATATAAAATAAATGAAATATTAAAGGTATATATAGTATTTGATTCTGCTGAAATGGGACAAAATAGTGTGCATTAGTAACAAATCAGTGGGATAGCTTGTGGTTTTTATTCGTACCCTCATTTCTTTGCAGTAATCCTTCATCAGCACAAATTTAGGAAAGAGATAATAGGCCACAGATATTAGCTTTAGAGGCTCACAGAAAACTTCTGCTTATTAGCTCTGCTATTCTATCTTTTTTTTAAATTTCTCTCACCCGTTTTATCTGAAATATCAGACATTAATATATCTGAAATATATTAAAATAAAAAAGTGGTAGGCGAGCTTTACAAGCTGGATTTTACTTCTTCTCTTTGTAAACAGTTATATATATAATTTGCTGAGCATTTACAAATGGCACTTGTGGTGATGAAATATAACTGGAAAATTGCAGTCATATAAAACAGATTGATTATGGAAAACAAATGAGAAGATGCAGCTAAAGTTTTACTGGATGGGTAATCATAGATCAAATTAAAAAGAAAAGAAGAAAAGGATTTGGTAGAAAGATGCTAAACATTCAGTGTGCTATTGGACAGCGATAACTTAGCTTAAAATCTAAAGGTATAAATTAGTACTATATCTGGCTAGGCAAATCCTACTAGCAATGTGTGGATCAAACTATAGTCTGTGCCAAACTGTGGTTACAGGTTTTCATACGTTATTCAAAAATCCCTTTGTGTTGAAAAATCTGCATCTACCACATGCGGTTTTTTCCTGCTACATGGAATTTTGAACAAAACTTTTATCTAAAAAATAATTTTAAAATACAAGTCTCAGTAGGTCTCCATGGGTCTGTCTGTCTCTCTTATTTTGATGTGTATTACTTAAATATACTTTTTTCAAATGCAAATGTTTGAGCAGGAAACAAAGATACAAGCAGGCTTCACTCAGTGCTGCCTATTCCTATCGCCATTTGAATCCAGTTTGGATTATGCAATTAACCACAATCCCCTATTTTATCCAGTTTGGGAATGCGTCATTATAAAATTCTGAGTAAGTCATTATCTTGAACTTATATTTGAACATAAGTATAGTTAATTGGACCATGGCTTATTGTGATGCCTTAAGAAAAGAAGTTTCAATTTCATATAGCAGTGATGTGATCATGAAAACTGGATCCTTATGTTTGAATAAAAGATTGGAAGTTGAAAAAACATAGGATTGGTTAGACGAAAAAAGTTCTAGAACAATTGTAGGTACATCTTACCAACAATTGTAGGTAAGTCTTAAAAGCGTCACCAGAAAAGAAGACTGATGAAATCCACATTTCCCACATTCAGTTTTTCCTAGTACATAGAATGTTAGACAATCTTTGCAGACTTTCAGGGAGAAGAGAAGCGGAATGTGTAGTTAACTAGTGATGTATGGAACCAGTCAAGTTAAAGTGGGACAACCTGAAAACTCTAGATTTGACAGTGAAGAGATTGTACTTTCAGATTAGAACAGAAGGCAAAAGATTGCTGAGCAAACAATATACATTTAAGGTGAATGGGGGATGAGAAAGCAAATGTTTAATTTTTACATTAACCTTATTAAAAATTCTTAACTAATGAATTTTGGATTGTATTCTCAGTGTTTTCAGATATGGGCCACTTGACAGAATCCTCTCTGGCTTTCTTTTTGGATTATTTAAAGCAATTCATTCTGCTCTGAACCTTTCAGCATATAGCAGAAATTAATGAAGGAAAGTGCTTGTTTTTCTTGGTTAATCTCTAATGTTTATATACATTTTTAAATGTAGCTGGAAATTGCCTAACAAGGAAGCAACAGCAACTTATATAAAAACTAGACAAGCCTGTTGTCACAATGATTTGTAATGGTTTCTATATACAAGAAGTATAGTTACAGTCTTGTCTAACACTGACCTTCCCATTTCACTTGACTGAATTTGTAAAGATCTACATGTAGGTGTTTTAGTATTTCATTGCTTCAGCTTGACATAAACTAATGATGTAGCCTACTAAACATGGTGACATGATTAAACTGTGATGTTAATTAGTGGTTTCTGCAAGATACTTGATCCCCTCCCTCCGTTTTTTTTTTCCTTGTGTTTGTTAGGCATGTATTAAACTTCAGGCGACAGAATTGGATGTTCTCTTTATAGCATCTGTTAATACCGTTAAGGATTGGTGAAGAAATTATAGTTTGGGCATTTTTCTGTCTTGGGTTGTCCAAAAATGGAAATTTGTCTGAAACGAATTTGAGGGTTTTCACAAGTAATTATGATCTGGAATGATATGTAGATGCTATATATTAATTAATCTGTTTCAATCATATATATTTTATTCAGAGAGGTTTTGGTGGGAGGAATTTTTGGAAGGGTTTAGGAAGGTTAAATCTGTGAGACATGGCTTCCATCTGGAATGCATTAGCTCCAAAGATTTATTAGCCAGAGTGTCTCTGCATAATGTTCCATGGAAAGTAAAGCCCTGCATCTAATTTCCAGCATGATGTCTATATGAGAAGTGATCTTTGAAATATCATAGGTGACAATCAAGTTTCTTATTTTAAAAAAATAGTCAATGTGCTGGAATTTTATGCCAACAATTTAAAATCCCTCACGAGAACTGTGAAAGCAGGTAGTCTTATTTGTTGACAAATAATAAAACAGTAGTAATAGCAACATGCATGACATTTTAAAATAAGATTGAGCCTTTGAGCAGAAAATACACTTGGGAAAATCACCAGGCATTCTATATTTGCTTAACTGAGTGCTACAAGGCAATATTAAAAGTATTTCATTTTTGAGGCTGTGCTATTCTGTTTGCGTTATCAGAATTAGAAGGTAATGGGTAGTAAAGACGATACTATACAGATACATCCTTAGTGTAGGTTTAAAGTGAGGAGGTTCTAGGTCAATCCTGCCTGACATAGTGCCCCTTACTGTATATTACTGCATGTTAGGATTGCCAATCCCTCACTTCCTAGTGAGCTTGACCAAACATCCTAATGCACGGGGGAGTTGAAGTTCCCACATATTTAGTGTTTCATAAATTGAGAGAGTTTGAGCCTTACAGATGTAGCAAGCCTACATCACAAGTATTATGAATGTTATAACAATGGATTTCATGAATAAAATCAAAAGCCTCTGTAACAGAGGTGCCTAAGTGTGGCAACTTTAAAACTTGTGAATTTCAACTCTCAGAATTCCCCACCAGCATCCTGTTGAAGTTCACAAATCTTAAAGTTGCCAAAGTTGGATATTCCTGCTGTATAAGGCTAAAGAAAATTATAAAATTCTTTTGAGTTCTAGCTTTATAATATACAAATATATCAGGTAGCATCATGTTTATAAAATAGAATAAAATACTAATTTGAACTACTAGTGATCTTACCACTAATTTGATAATACATTTATTTGTATTCATGAGCAGTGTACATGAAATGATAGGAACAGTGGAATTTATTCAGTTGTGCAAAAGGGCAGTCCTGCTTCCATAGCCAAGAAATAGCAGGCAATTTCACTGCTGTGGTAGATATCCTAGATAAGTGAGAATCCCACCACTTCAAAATCAGTGAGAGAAGGCATAACTTGAAATTCTGTTTTAAGACCACATGCTCCTGATCCCAGACATTTAGGGACACTGTCTATTAGTATTTTCTCTGGTGGATAAAAAGTATCTTCAAGGCATTTACAATGCAGCATCTGGTTAACTCTTCAATTTTAATGTTTCCTTTCGAATTCCTAAGGTTCATAAAATACTTCCTTCCTTCCATTAATATATTACTTTTTTGCTCCAGAAGAGGGCTTGCATAATAAAAACTGATTTTTTATATCATAAGCAGGTGAATTTTTATAGACAGAATAATTTTACTTTCTACATCCTTCCAATTTGCCTGTTGGTTATTAACAGGTAAGCATAGTTTAGCAGCCAGAGAACTGGCACATTGTCTGGATAGGTTTCTGACTTTCATTTAAAAGGAAATAAGGCTAGATAACTTGAGCTATGGGGTTGTTGAGCATGTATAAGTGTATCTGAACTGCAACTTAATGCAACACATACCAGTCATTAAGTGCCAATATCAATTATCTAGTGGAATGAACAGGAACAATCCAATTTATTTTCTAGAAAATAAATAAATGCACATACATATTCAGTCATTTATAATATGGAGATTTTAAAAAAAATGAAAGTGCAATTTATTTATTGTTCCTTTATGGTTTGTTGCAAAAAGCCAAGGGTAATGATTCAAAAGGATGGAGGTAAAATTCAACTAGGTGTTCTAGCTTAGAAAGCTAGAAGTTTACTATTATACAATGGGAGAGCTTTGAGAATTTTAATGCAAGCTTCTCAAGTTTCTCATCACCAATTTAATAGATATACAATGAAGCTTGATTACATTAAGCATGGAAACAGGCTTAGTATTTATGATTTCTTGGTTAAAAATGTATGCTTGCATTGGTCATCCAAATCTTAGTTTAGCTTTCCTTCTTCAGGCAAAGGAAAATGGAAATGAATCAAAATACATTAGAATGTCATTGCTTTCTACAACCTAAGATTTGATAGCTTATTTCATTCACTGACCACTGTAAATCAGTATGCATTTAGTGTACAGTACTTCATATACTAAGTACTGTAATTTCTAAAAGTCCAGCTCTTTCAAAGTTATCTTCTTTGAGGATAAACAGAATATAATTATTGTGATCATCCTTTTTTAAAAATGAAAATGAAAAAACACAATAGCAGGGTATCATAAAAGCCAGCATTAACATAGCCAAGATATAGATTCCATTTCCCAAGCTATGTTGTGCCCAGGCACAAAACCAAGGCCTTATTAAAGTCCAGCACTGTGAGTGGGAGCTAACCAGAGAGATGATATACAAAAATACCAATGCTCCTATAGATCAATAACATTTTCATCTTGCAATTGGTTACTTGAAAAATGTCTCTATTTCAATTGTATCAACCGCTAGATGATTGGGTGTTAAAGAAATTAAATATATTTTATGTATTTAGTTGGAGTACTTTCCCCACCCTTCTCTTATATGATAACTACATAGATGTAGAAGTAGAAAACTGATCCAGTTGGCAACAGAAATAGCCATATGACATTCTTTTAGACTAGGTGATAATAAGTAAAGTATTCATCTACAACAATCCACATGTAATAATTCATTAGTTGACTTGGCATGATAAGGACCACCCATGCACTCTCTAAAGAGACCTACAAAAGGAAAAGGGGGAATCTTTCCACTTCCTAGATGATTATCAACATGCCATCTGTCTGACAGAGAGAGCCTAATCACAGTAACAAGAGGTGTAGTCATCGTGCTGTCTAACAATCTCTGCTCCAACAGCATGATTATGTAAGTGCACTTGTAATTACTTCTGAGCAATGTAGGTCTTAAAGTAAAATATTGCTTAAAATTAGGGCCTAAAGTTCTAATCCCATATATATGGGGTTTTAATTTAATTTTAATTTTAAGCAATATTTTACTTTAAGACCTACATATACATATATACAAAAATACACACATACGTACGTACATACGTACGTACATACATACATAAATACATAAAACCCAAGAAACTAACTGCTCAAAATACATACATAAAATTGCAGCTTTAGTTAGAATTGCCCTTGCCTGAAATATTTTGCCTGAAATATTTTGGGGACATAGAAAATCATTATTGCCAAATTAATTTCCTTTTAATAAATGAAGCAACTCTTTTTTGCTACAGATCAAAAATGTTTTGCTAAATAAAATCCCTGGAAAGCTTGATTGAATTCCTGGCCTCCCCTCTAAAATGACATGTTGACTTCTTCTCTAAGTTTCTGATCTGTGATAATCCATGAACATCCCATCCAAACAGTTTGCTGAAAACTAAAGTACCTGATCACCTTTATTTTCTCAGTGGATGGTGACCTATTAGAAAATTTGTCCATTTCTTGCTAGCATCTCTTTGGCATCTCTCCAGCAGGTGAAAAGGTTAAACTTCAAGCTGAAAAGGCAGAAAGTTACAAAAGATAAAGGGGAAAGTGTAGTGCTTACAGAAAAAGCATTCCAGAAAAATGTTATAGTGATACTTTTTTATGATGTCAAAAAAGCAAAAGTAGCCTTTCCAAAACTTAGTAATTCTCCCCCCCCCCTCTTCTTTTGTTACATATTAAACATACATTTGTGTTTTATGTATAGTTTAAAGTCCAATAATTTTCCTGAAACTTTTAGTTCCATTGACTATCATGTCATTCTTGAAATTTGGAAGGTTAGGCTTCAGAAGCACTGCGTTGCTGTTTATTTTATCTGTGCTGTTAGATTGTATTAAGTAAGGCTTTGGAAAGCATTTAGAAGCCCCTCTTTTCAATCATTAAAACACAAATGTCATTTTTCTGTGTTAAAATAACAGTGTCATCTGTCTGTACAGGATGCTTGTATGGCACTATGACCATTAGCCTACAATAAGTCAGGGGATTCCATTTTGACATCAGCATGAATGCAATAATTGGCAGAAGGAAGTATAATATAATGAGGATGCTCACTTTTCTTTTCTATGTCACCTAATTCCAAGTACCCAGCCAATATAGTTTAGATTTGATAATGAACAAGAAGAAAATAGACAAACTAAGCTTAAAGCCAAACAAAACAGAAAGAATTCTGACATAAGAATTGTGGTTCTGAATATTGTGAGAATGTGGCAGATATGTGAAATGATTATGCAATTAGCTCATACTATAGGCAGCATGTGGAAATGCCTATTGAAGATAAAAGTCCCTGATTGATTATTGATGGAAATGTTTCAGCTTTTACAACTCTGGATAAGAATTCTATGATACATTTGAAGTATGATAATGTAGAAACTTCCAAAGTATCATATTGAAATATCTTTAAATATTAATATTTTAACATTGTAATTTTTATTCAACATAGTGTGACATATATTTAAACCATTAAGCAAAAATGGTTTATAAAGTTAATAAGATACAACAGCATTGCTCATTCATGGGCAAATATGGTGATGTCAATGTTCTTACAAGTTGATGCTTTGGAGACTGAAAGGCTTTTTAATGATTTTTTTTTAAAGTTTCTAAATATTCTGAAATTGATTTTTTTTAAATTGACAACAGCATTGGAGCTCCCTCAAGGAAATAAAAGACTCATTAGATGAAAGTTGCTGAATGGTATAAATAGCTTTTTAAAACCAACCAAGAAAAAAAGCTATTTGATTGGTCAGATGGGATTTTTTAAAATATTTTTTTAAATTTTTAATTTAAAACAAATACATCATCCTTCTTTACATGCTATAGAAAGTGTGTCAGTTGGTTACAAAAAAAACTTTCATGCATCTCTTCCACAGTCAATAAACATAATTAATATTAACTTAAGTATTTTAACTCAAATATTTATACATGTCACCATCATTATATCTTCATTTTCATTTGACTATAATTTTTAAAGCATCCTTCATCATAAAATATACCAAAATTTAATACATAACCACATACTGGCCTTTCAATTACTATTTCTAAAATCCTCCACTAACACTAAATCCTTATGTCCTGTTCTAGGTAAACATCCATAATATTTAATAACAAAGTTTTATAATCCTCCTTTCCAAATCACTGTTTAAAATTTACATCCTGTTTCCTTATAACCATATCTATATATGCGTTGTTATTCTTATCCCTCCTTTATTTAACTATATCCTGTATAATCCCCTAATAATTAAAACTTTAATTGTATCTAACTTAGTTCTTTAATTATTATTATTCGCAACAACAGAATTGTATCACAGCGGCCAGTTGTTTCGCCAGATTTGGCATTGATTACTAGTCAGGCCTCACCCAGGGGCCTAAGACTTCATAATGTATTTTTGTAATATGCATTACAAAATACAAGCAGTGCGGCTTTTTGCATTTGACTGATGGTGATTTTGTCAATTTTTAACTGTTTTAAATGTAATTCCAGTGCTTTTGGAATAGCACCAAGTGTGCGAATTACCACTGGAATTACCACTGCTGGTTTGTGCCATAATCGTTGAATTTAGATTTTTAAGTCCTGGTATTTCGTGATTTTTTCATATTCCTTCTCGTCGATCCTGCTATCACCGGGTATTGCGATGTCTATGATTGTAACCTTATTTTTCTCAACCAGTGTGATGTCTGGTGTATTATGCACCGGTATTTTGTCCGTTTGTATGCAAAAATCCCACAAGATCTTGACCATCTGATTTTCGGTGACTTTTTCAGGCTTATGTTCTAATTATTATTATTATTATACAATTGTATCACAGCGGCCAGTGGCATTGGTTACTAGTCGGGCCCCACCCAGGGGCCTAGGACGTCGTAACATATTTTTGTAATATGCGTGCAGATCCAGGCAGTGTGGCTTTTTGCATTTGACTGATGGTGATTTTGTCCATTTTTAACTCTTTTAAATGTAATTCCAGTGCTTTTGGAATAGCACCCAGTGTGCCAATTACCACTGGAATTACCACTGCTGGTTTGTGCCATAGTCGTTGAATTTCGATTTTTAAGTCTTCGTATTTTGCGATTTTTTCATGTTCCTTCTCGGTGACCCTACTATCACCTGGTATTGCGATGTCTATGATTGTGACCTTATTTTTCTCAACCAGTGTGATGTCTGGTGTATTATGCGCCAGTATTTTGTCCGTTTCTATCCGGAAATCCCACAAGATCTTGACCATCTGATTTTCGGTTACTTTTTCAGGCTGATGTTCCCACCAGTTTGTTGCTGTTTTAATATTATAATTTTTGCACAAATTCCAATGGATCATTTGTGCTACTGAATTGTGCTGCAATTTATAATCAGTCTGCACGATTTTTTTACAGCAGCTGAGTATGTGATCAACAGTTTCATCAGCTTCTTTGCAAAGTATTGGTATTGGTATTGGTATTTATTCGATTTGTAAGCCGCCCTATTCCGCAAAGGGACTCAGGGCGGCTGAACAGAAACCAAGGGAAGGGGAACAAATACAGAAAAGTAAAACAAAAACAGGACAGTGATACAAACAATTTAAAAAACACAGCAAGCACAGCAAATTCGAGTAGGGGGGGAACTCAACCCCAGGCTTGCTGGGACAGCCAGGTCTTAACGGCTGTCCGGAAGGCCTGAAGGGTGGCGAGGGTCCGAATCTCCACGGGGAGCTCGTTCCAAAGGGCCGGAGCAGCTACAGAGAAGGCCCTCCTCCGAGTGGTCGACAGCCAGCATTGGCCAGCAGATGGAATTCGGAGGAGGCCTAATCTGTGGGATCTAATGGGTCTATGGGAGGTAATTGGCAAGAGGCGATCTCTCAAGTACCCAAGTCCAATACCATGTAGGGCTTTATAAGTGATGACTAGCACCTTGAAGCGTATCCGGAGACCAATAGGCAGCTGCATTTGGCATCTATTACTATTATTATACAATTGTATCACAGCGGCCAGTTGTTTCGCCAGATTTGGCATTGGTTACTAGTCGGGCCCCACCCAGGGGCCTAGGATTACTACTACTACTACTACTACTACTACTACTACTACTACTACTACTATTATTATTATTATTATTATTATTATTATTATTATCCTTTATGTATAATCCAAAGGGATTGCTAATCTTCCTTACATGGGTACCATTCAATATTCATATCCAATTATAACACTACACATTGTATACATTAGTAACATTATCAGTTATTTATTTAAGCTATATCTATTATCAATAAATTTCACTAAGTTTAACTAGTTTTAAATTATATTCTTCCATCTATCAACCTGTATCTTTCCAATAGCAAAATAGTCTCTTATCTTCTGCCATTTTTGATGCCAATCCTCTAATCATCTTCTTGATCAGCTTTGTATAGACTTCTCTTAGCAACTCCTTGCTTATAAGATCTCTCATATAATCTTGATGTCCTCTTTCTGTTTCCTTATTCAGCTTATCTTTGATTGTCAGCAGTGTTATCAATGCTTTTGCTAATAGAATTTCTCTCTTTAAATCCATATATTCTTTAGTTTTTTCTTCTTCTGTATCTTGCCCTCTGGGATGAATTTCCTCTCCATTTAATTTCTCTTTCAGTATTCCATTCTTTTCATTTTCAAAAACAAACCAATTACCATACATATCAGCAGGTTTAATCTCTTTACATTCATTTTCCACTTTGATTTTTTGACTTTCAATTTTTTGAGTTTTGTATTTGATAAACATCCTCAATTTTTCCATCATATTTTATTGTTATGTGTTCTAAGTATTCCAGTTTTTTCTCTATTATTTCATATATATTTGATAATTTCTGTATTTCTGAAAGTAACTTTTGCAAATTTGAGACTTCTATTTCCTTCTGAAGTTTTGCCATTCTAACAAACACAGCTGCTGTAGCTTGGAAGGTTAATAAAATTAAAACATAGATTCACAAAGAATGTTGTTTCCACTTTTATCTGATTAGAAATATACTTCAAAGGGACATCTGTGTGCTTCCCTTCTTATCACTCTCTGTAGACAAGCAGTAAAACCTTGTGGTGCCAAGTCAAAACAATCCGTAAAGAAAAAAAAAGGTGTTCCATTTTCAATATACAAAGCTCCGATCAACAAAACCTCCCAGCCTCCGAGCAGCGGTAACACTGTTGAAAATCTAGTTTCCTTTTGTATCTTTTTTGTATTTCAAGTTAGAAAAAAGAGCCCAATCTTTAAATGAATTAGAAAAATACTCACAGCAATGAAAAAGGAAAACTTTAGTCTATAGGTTACAGAGAACAATAAAGAAAAAGTAGAAGAAGAAAACTTAATCCATCCATTTCAAAAGGCTTGCATGAATTCCATTCAGGAAGATAGCATTTAAAAAGTAAGATGACCACTGTCCAAAACCATACCAAATTTAATTCCGCCATTTGATTCTTCTATTCTTCAATTTAGATTAATTTTAAGTTGTTATAGGCAGTCTCTTTTTAAAACAGTAAAAGTTCCTCACCAGCTGGAAACATTTTCTCTTTCCGTATCCTTCCATTTTGGAGCTGTCCCAACTTTGTCAGCCATGGCTAGATTTTTGAAGAACTTCTCTTGCTTCTTTCAGGGATTTTGCGATATGCCTGAGATCAGCAAAATGTATTCTTCCGATTCACTGTCTCTTTGGGACGGTTTAGGTCCATTTGGACCACCCAGCAGCAAAGGTATTGGCTGCAGTCTCAGAGTATTGAGACCGCACGACCATCTCATCGCGACCTTGGCTTCTTCTCCCAAATGGGATTTTTTTTTAAGAAGACTACTAATCGGTGTCAGATTAAAACCATTTCTACAGTTTGTTGTCAGATTGTAAAGTGTTATCATTTTCATTATCATTCATTTAATTATAATTAATGATCAAGAACCTTTGAAATCAAGAAGGTGATATAAGAAACATGCAACATGCAGTAATTTAAACTAATCCTCCCTATGAAAAGTAGGTACTTTTAGTAACAGCTTTTATTGCTACTTTGTTCATTTTACACAGGATTATGAGAAATATATTTGTATTGCATACTTGCTTGAATGTTAACAATCATCCTCATCATCATTTTAGCCATCATCTATCCACTACAGGATGAAGACCTCTTCTCCATGTTTCCAACCAATAAAGTCCTGAGGTTTCTTTTGCCAATTGGGCCCATAATACTTGCTGGTGTAGTCAATCCATCTTCTTTTAGTTTTCTTTTCATGTTAACAGTACAGTCCTGGATTCACTGATGCTTAATTTCCAAGGAAGCAGACATGGTGTTGCTATAAAAAAAAAGTTTTTTCTATAAATGCTCCTATATTTTTAAGTAACTGGAAATGTTGCCTGATTGATTGATTGATTGATCAAGTTGTTGTTTTTTTTACTCCAAGTGACCACATAGATTTTCTCCATGAAAATCTAGTCTTGCCACAGTAGTATCTGAGTCCATTCACCTTGTTACTGGTCATCTTCCTATTCTGTGTTCTTCCATCTCTCTCTGCCAGAGAGCCAAGTCTTTGCAATATGACTTTGAAGTAGGATAATTTGACCCTTGTCATTTCTCCATGAAGTGAAAACTCTGGGTTGAATTCTTCAATGATCCATAGTATTCTCAGGAGTCTTCTCCAACACTAAAGTTCAAAAGCGCCAATATTCTAACAGGGATGACAAAAACAAATGATCAGCAGAAAAGCAATAGCAATATAGCAATAGCAGATTTTTATATACCGCTTCATAGGGCTTTCAGCCCTCTCTAAGCGGTTTACAGAGTCAGCATATTGCCCCCAACAACAATCCGGGTCCTCATTTTACCCACCTCGGAAGGATGGAAGGCTGAGTCAACCCTGAGCCAGTGAGATTTGAACAGCCGAACTGCTGATCTAGCAGTCAGCCTGCAGTGCTGCATTTAACCACTGCGACACCTTGGCTCTTCAATTATATAATAAGAAGCTAACACCTTTAAACTTAGAAATGAATTGATGGAGGATGGTTGGTTTACACAGAATATTTAATGCATTTAATATGGGATAATATTTTCCTTATTTCCCCCCTAAAGTAAAGTATTTACCTTAAGTAATGGATATATAATAAAAAATATTCTAAGATTGCAAACTTTGATATTTACTTGTGATAACAGAGACATCAGGTTAATAACCCAGCAAGTTTGGTTCTCATTATCAACACAAGTAAACATGCTGTATTATTTGCACAGATGTATATCTAAGCCAAATAATTGGAAGTGGCCTTTACCAGCAGTGACAAGAAACATGAAGATCACATTTAATCCATACTCGTTGCAATTCACCTTGTGGTGGCTTGCTTCATAGCGGAAGATAGATGATAGATAGATAGATAGATAGATAGATAGATAGATAGATAGATAGATAGATAGATAGATAGATAGATAGATAGATAGATATAATTTCCACTGTTATCCTTCATGCTTTTAAAGAGTAATATCTTTCCTCAGTGACTGTTTGTCAATTCCAGTGATCTAGATTTGATTTCTTGAATTAACTAGCCAATTAAGTCAAGAGTTATCATTAGAATAAGAAATGAAAGCAAACAACTACTAATCTATCATTCCAAACTTTTTAAAACTATGATGCCCAAAATACTTTTTCAAATTATTTTTCTTTGTTTATGCAGCTTTTGTTAATAATGCATGTGTGTCTTGCTACAGAAATATTGTTTGTAGTTGTTAGACCAAAAAAAATAAAAAAACCCAACCATCTAGATTTTATCCAGATATGCAATGCTGCCTTTGCTTTTCTTTCTTCTGAGCTTCTGAATAAGCAGGTAATCTTTCATGTAATCTCAGATGTCTGAAAATATATTTCCATTTTAGTTGGGAATTCTCACATCTGTCCATTGCAAAACTAATATTGAGGAAAGAGGCACATCTCTCAGGGGGGGAAATGTTGTTTTTTTTCTTGAGGTAGGCATGAACAATGCCAAACTGGAATGCTATTGTCATGTTTACATCAGGCAAAGTTCAAAAATTTAAAGGAAATGTCTGAGTCTGAATGACAGAAAGGAAATGAAGCTGTAGTGATGTGAATGAGGTATTAAGGCTCAGGCCTATTCTCAGGCCTTAGAATTATGTTCAACCCTACAGCCTGATGCCTTTACTGCTGTCAGTAAATCACCAATCCCATTGGCACTATACTTGCATAGAAGAACTCTGCAGTTTTGGCCTTTATCCCAAATACTTAGGCCAATTAATCCTGGAGAAGGCCAAATCAATAATAAAAGAGAGAATCAGGGACATTGATTGACAAAGTGATATGACCAATGCCCCTGAATCCTTTTGCCAATTGTTAGATAGCTGCCACCCATTTGCCGTGGCATGTTTGTCGCCCATTCACCGCTGCAGATCCCCGCTGCCTGGAACCGGCCAAAAATGCAACACAAAGAGGCCAAAAACAGGGCTTGTGAAGGCCAAAAATGTGATGCACGGAGGCTGAAAATGTCCGAATGGTGGGGGGCAGAGAAAGTGGGAACATTCAGAAGGGAGAAAGAAGGAAACAGATTCATATCTGCAAGTAACTATTCTGAAGAATTTCAGTCTAGGGTTTTAAAAATCAGCTGCTGGGATTAATCCATTTGTCCTGTGAACAATACTTACAGGGTTTTATTGGGCGTTGAGGGAGAGTGAAATGAGGAGGAGGAGGACAATGATGATGATGTCTCCATATTTGTTGAATTCTCCTCCTACAGAAGAATGTAAAGATCCTAATTGCTGGATTTCCAGTATAGACTTACTGAACATTTCTATTTTACCTAATTTTATTGAATAGAAAGTTGTTCGCGGTTTTTTATTTGATTGTTTCAGATTGATTATACTAGCATTTCTTCAAATTATGTGATTTCTTAACTGACAAAATAAAATGTAGGTCAGAATTAAACTGTGGGGTCCTTGGTGCTCTCTGAACTTGGTTGTTTTCTTGCAGTGTTTCATTACGAAACTTGGTAACAACATCAATGCACAGTCCATTTTCTTCAGACAGCACCAAAGACCCAATGACTTTTTAACTATTTGAACTAAAGGAGTTTTGACTTTTAGCAAATATTGCACTTATTGAACTGTGCTAGTGCGAAATTCTTGTTTGTGTTTAAGCTCAAATTTGTTCTGAAAGCTAGTGTATAGATTCCTCATATATTTTCAGATATTTGTGGAGGACAGAAGAATTGTAGCTTGCTTTTTTTTGTACTTGCTATTTGTATTGCTAACTTTGCAGCCAAAGTGTATCAGTCAGAATGTTAGTAATAGTTCGTCACATTTTAACATTCCCTGTCAAATGTATCATATCTTTAAGAAGTAATATGGCATTTTGTTAGTGATGTACAATAATGTAACATCAAAATGAGTACCAAAATCAATGCATGAAATAATATCAATTCTTGCTACTCAGTCAATTAGACTCTTCTTACTTTTTATGATGAGAAAGAATATTGTTTTGTCAATTAAGTAGTCCTTTCAGTTTTTTAAAAGTTTCTGTTATCAATAATAGTATCTAGCCACCTTCTCTTAGGTCAGCCTCTTTACTTACCTGTATTTCTTTTTCAAACTTCAATATCTTCACTTGTGACTTTGGTCTTCACTTACGTATTCAAAACATCAGAGCTTTAGGTTCCTTACTAGTGCTTTCAGTGAGCTGGCCTGTTTTTACTTCTTCCATCATTTAATATTAAATTATTTATTCTTCCAAGATATTTCTCTTTCTTAGGATTGCAACCTTAAATAAATCAATACATCTGGAGCTAATTAGATGGTTTCTGATGGTTTTATTTTATGTTATTTTTAACAATGCCAATATAACCAGATGAAAAACTGAATTTTACCATTCTGAGGGCAAACAACCATTAGACAAAAGACTATATAATATGTTATAATATAGGGATTTTAGACAACTTTGCTCATAGACGTTAACTCTTAATTTCATCTTAAGTGATGGGTGAAGAAGTCACTTCCAGTTCTTAGAAATGTTATGAATATTTGCTAGATCCAAGCATTCTTTGTATCATCTAGACCACCCCAATATTCTGAAAGAAATGTCACCAAAATGTAAGCAGATAATATCCATTAATTTGTTGACCCCAAACTGTATATAATAATAACATTTTATAATAACCTCACTATAACAATGAACACAAAATAATTGGATTGCTAATTACAACAGCAGGTGGCAGCACCTGGTCAAACTAGTCTGATCTCAGAAACTCAAAGTCAGTTCAGTCCTAATCAATAATTGGATAAGAGACCACCTATACAATTGACAGATTGGGAAGTGAAAAAAAATGTCAACAGACACTACTAGTGACAAACAGCAATATTTTTGTAACTTTGCCATGAAATTCATGTGAATGCAGCCCCTAGGAAACAAGTTCAACTTGGGGATACTGATACATTTTTGTTTATATGGCACAATGGAATGCAGTAATAAACTGAAGCAATAACAGCAGGAAGCTAACTTAAAAATCATTCCAAAATTCCCATTTTATGGGGCTTGTCCATGTAAATGCATAGAATATCAGTAAATCAGTAAATATTCCCTTTATATGAAATACAATCCAGATGCATTTTAATTGCTTCATATTATTTTAGTTTGATTTGCAGTCATATTATTTTGTTAGTCTCCATTTTTAACTTTGGATAACAATGCTTAAAATAAATAGAATTGATTTAAATTAATATAAGGTCTTATGTATTTAACATTATGAAGAACGTATCAAAGTTTAAGAGCAGATTAAGTAATTTAGGATATAGTTTGATATATTTTCTTTCCTAGGCTTTCACAAAAAATTAGCTGGTATGTGATAGAAGCATTGTGAAATCCTGTTTCTAGATAGGGTTAGAGTGATCCACTAGATTCATTCCAGGTTCCATATATAAGATGCTCAGATTTTCTGCAGGACAGCATTTGCCTTAATTACTTTTGACATATTATACATACTCTATTTTTCAGTAGTAAATTTGTTCAACATGCTCCTCAACTAATTTTACAAGGACAGGAGTAATTCTTTTTTTCTTTTTTTTTTCTTTTTTGGTTCAATTGAAGATTTTTTTCATTTGAGTTAAGCAAAATTTTAAAAATTTTAAAATGACAAATAACCAAGGGAAAGTTACTACAAAATATTTTATTTTTATTTATTGTTACTGTTGCGTAGAAGTAGTCCTTACCAAAATCCTAACATCCATATGATAGTACACATATCCACCCTTTTGCTTTTTTTTAACCTCAAGTATTCTCTGACATCACACTTTTTTATTTTTTCCTTCCCAATACAGGTATTCCTTGATTTACAACCACAATTGAGCCCAATGTTTCTTTTGCTAAGTGAGACATTTGTTAAGTGAGCCCCATTTTCTATCGTTTCTTGCAACAGTTGTTCAGTGAATCTGCCTTCCCCTTTGACTTTGCTCATCAGAAGGTTGCAAAAGGAGATCACATCAGCCCAGGACACTGCAAGCATCTCAGTTTTGATCATGTGATCATGGGGATGTGGCAATGGTCATAATTATGAAAAATGGTCATAAGTCGCTTTTTTTCAGTGCCATTGTAAATTTGAATGGTCAGTAAGCAAACTATTGTAAGTCGAGGACTATCCGTATGTACCCATTCCTGAAATCTACTGGCCATATTTAAGGCTAGATTCCTGGGAATCTTAATTTCGCAGTTTCAGAATAAGTTATTATCGTGTATCCATGCTCCTAATAAATAACTGGATTTCTTTTGAAACCTAGATCAAGGCTCATGAATTAATTAGGGTATCCATCAGAACCCTGACAATTCCATAGTTAAGAGGAGAATTCCCTTTCCCCACTATTGTGTTGTAAGCAGCGGTGGGTTTCACATTTTGTGAATGTGAAACCACTGGTTCATCCCATGTGTGCCCACTCACTTCGTGCATGTCCCTTCTGTGCATGCACTTGTGCCTAAATAGGATGGCATAAAGCCAGGGGAAAAGCACCTACAATTCCGCTACCAGTTCAGATGAACCAGTCCAAACTGGCTGAATACCACCTCTGTCTGTAAGTCTGTAGCCAACACTGCTGCGTTCTACTGCAATGAAGCTCTATTTTGAGAACATTGTTTTTAGTTGGCTGGAGTCTTGGCTGAAGGAGAAGAGAAAGAAAAGACAGTTCATTTCTCCCTTTATTATTCAAGCATTTGAAACCTTGAAGCCTTTTGGTTTATAATGCCACGGCGCCACAAAATCTGCAGATATCAGCAAATGTCACTAAAGTGTCATCTCTGCATCACAGCAGTAGTTCATTTCTAAGCAATGACAGCGATTCTTACTTTGGATAAGGACTGGGATGAGTTTATTTCCAGATCTTAATTACATTAGGCATAGGGATGGGGAATAACATTCTTTCTCTTGGGGGAGTGGGGAGGGTAAGCTAGCCTGCCCTCTTTGCATTCCTGTTTTATCCAAAGATAATAGGATTAAGTTATGCAGTGGGACTTCTGTGACTAAATGTGCCTTGCTGCCTTCAGCAGGGGTCTAATAAGGATAGATATAATTGGGTAAATAGTGAATAAGAATGAAGAAAAACAGCCGTAAAAGCAGAATGGTTCCTACTAAATAATGGCAAATTGGATTCCATCCAGTCTCTGAAGACTTGGATATAATATAGCATCTGATGCTGAATTGTGAGATTGAACAGCACTTTCTCTTGTCTAAATTTTCCCAGCTTGTCTTTGATGCTGGTAAAGAAGGACCATTTTAAGACTGTTCAACTAGGGCTAAAAAAAGCGCACTGAATTAAATGCCTAAAGAGAAACTCAGCAGGAATCTTGCTTTTCCTGACCCTCATCAATTTGCATCATTTAGCCTATTAACAGCTAAATATTTATATTTTCTTCAGTTCAGAGAGACCAGATTCATGGGATATCACCCTAAAGGAATAATTAATTAGTACTTTCACTGGCATAAATTCCTACAGAATTATATGCAGGTAGCAAAGGTGGTATTCAGCCAGTTTTGACAGATTCTGGAGAACTGGTAGTAGAAATTTTAAGTAGTTTGGGGAACTGGCAAATAGCCTGGCTCCACACCTGACTGCCTCCCAACATCCTAGCTGATCTTCTTTTGTTGCCCTGAACAGGAGAACGGAACTGGAAAGCAGGTTAGTGGGGTAGGGAAGGAATGATGATTTTGCAGTATGCTTCCCCTGCCACACCCAGAAAGCGACACCTACAGAACCGATGGTAAAAAACATTGAACCTTACCACTGACAGATAATGACCTCTCCCCTTTGTCCGAATGCAGATTCTGACCAATACACAAGTGTAAAGATGTTTCCTTAACTCTTCTGCCCTGAGAGTCAAATAAACACACATTCCCATGGCTATCTCTAGTTAGACATTAAAGTAAGATATCCCACATGGCCATCATAAACATCCCTCCAGAGATGCTGGGACCTTCAGTCTTCCGGTGACAGGAAACCAATTGTAAAGTTGTAAAACTCAGTTGTTACAAGTACAGCTAGTGATTTAACTCCAAGGCTCCCCTCCTCCCAATTGAATGGCAGTATCACTTTTAGGGATCTGACAGTATGCTACAAAAGTGGTAACTGTAAAAAATGGTCATAAGTCACTTTTTTGTAACCTTGAACGGTCACTGAATGAACTGTTGTAAGTCAAGGACTATGTGCAGCTTCCTGTTTCCAATCCTTCCCTGTTGATGGTCCTTTTGCAAGTCATTTAGATCAGTTTGCAATTTTATGTAATGATGCAGCATCTCTTTGAGTTTATACATAACCATGCATTACTGTAATCATGCATATAAACCTCTTGCACATAAGGGTAAATCTAATAGCAAATGCACTGATAGAAAATAATGGAAAATGGGGGTCAAAAGACATTGCAAAGTAGTACAAGAATAAGCAGTGTTTTTGAAAAAGTGATTTCAAAGTAAAAATACAATTAGTTGCATTTAATGTCATGTTTCATTCACATGAAATTCCAGAGAATATTTCAGCAGACAATAAGGTATTTGTCAACAATAGTTGCAGAAAACAAGAAGTAAACTAAGGGTAAGGACTTAGATCCAGAAGTAACAGATTTCTTTCTGTTTATGTTGAATATTTTAATGGCTCAAGAAACATACAGCTAAAGGAAACTGCTAACAGATCATCTGGTCCAACACACTGTTTAGTAAATTGCTTTGAGGATTTGGCATGAAAACTGAAAGCATCCTGTGGTTTGGCATACTAGCCTGCAAAGATACAAATATTTGTTGTTCTACGTTTTGCACTTCCTTTTTTAATTGCAGTGTAAAAGTATCACAGAATTATGTGCCATTCATCTTTTGATTGTCATTTTAAGCCCTGAGTTCTGTTTTTATATGGCAGCAGAGAAATAGTTGCCAATTTTTCAGTTCCAAGATATGTTTTCCAATATTGGGATATAATAAAATGCTGGATATTATAAGTCCTCAAACCACTAGGGCTTGTAAAATTTTTCAACTTTCAACTTCCAAACATTAGGGGTACTCAAAAGTTGTGACATTCCTTGGGGATTGTAAAGATATTTTGGTTACTTTAATATAATTTAGATTTGCTTGGTAAGTAACTACATAAATATCATAACTTTTTAAATTTTGTTTGTTTCATTATCACATCCTATCAGTGACATAGCTGTTGTGTTTGCCGCAAAACTGCCAAACGTTCTGGTCATTTGGGGATCTCTCAGTATATTCAATTTTTATTTTTATTTTTGAATATATCAAACATGAATGCAACAAATGACTTTGAATTGTTGAAATTTGTTCAATATTGAACACACTTGTTAACAATAGCCAGTTACATTTTATAAGATACATTTGCTGCAAAATATAACCAAATACTGATCCATAGTAGTAATTTAAGAATCAAGATATGAAATTCAAAATACCTTAAAAAATAACACAGCTATCTCTACAAGGGAGGAATGGCTTCTAAGAACTGTATGGCATTGAAAAATTAATATTATGAAAAGAATTACATATAAAACCATATTCTGTAAAAATCATTTTGTATGTCTTACCATTGTAAATGCATTTACAAGATGCACTTCACTGCTTCATTTAGTAATTCCTAGTTCAAGTGTATTTTATTCCAAAATCTGAAGCATAGATATTTTCAATTTCATGTGCAGAAAACGTACTTTGAATTAGTTGGTTTTAGAATGGGATAAAATATTGGATTGTACAGTTACCTGCTGAATAGTATACACTTGTTTTGTAATGCTGTTTTATAAGAAAAGAGATTGAAAGCAAACATGTGCTTTCAATTCTAAACCTTGACATTGTTGATCTGTTTTCATTGACTTCTCTCATCTGGTGAAATCTAACAGTGGCTGTATATTTTGGAAATGATTATGTGATGGAGTATGGCAGTAAAGTGTAGCTCTTCCAGCAAATATTATAGCATTTCCCTATTCCACTCTCATAAGATTGAATGAATTTTTTAATTGGGTGTTCATAATTGAGAGAAAAGTTATCTTTGTACATGATAAAAGTAAAAATAATCAGGGATTATAGATTATGATTCTAACTTCTATTGAAGACCGCGAGTTTCCCCATATTGCTTTCACGCAGTTAAAGATGTCTGCATATATTGCAGACATTTTTCTTCTTTGGATTCTCAAAATGTTTGCATTTTACCTATTACATAAAAATGGTAATTTAATGTGAACATTTAATTCATACACGTTAAATTTTAAAGCTGCCCTTTATCAAATGCCTTGATTACCCTCCCCCCAACATTTTTCTTACTTGTTTCCTATAATAATTTTTCTTCTAGGCTATTGAGCTCTGCTTAGTGACATTGTAAGTGGGATGTACTTCCTCACATCACTGCTTTGTTAATGCCATTCATTAATCTAGAACCACCAGCTTGTTCAGGGATGGTTAGATATTTCATATTTTCATACAGTTAGGAGGGGAAAAGGAGAGAGAAAAGGATGACAGCTTACTTTACAGCTTTGAAACCAGAACTCATCAGCTGTCATGTCATTTTTAATCCGGATAAAATAGCAGAGGCTGCATCTGAACTTGCAGCCTGGGGATGTAGCAAGAGGATCACACAGAAAAATCACGGAACAGAGAGATTTTCCATCCATTTCATATACACCATAAAGGCCATAGTATGTGTTCGTTTTTAACAGTTGTGTGGCATTTCATGAACATGTTTCAGTGACTGACTTCAGTTAAATTTGGATAGAGAAATTTGGTGAATTGCTGTGCTACACAGTCCTGGAAGAAGATGAATACTTGACAGCTGAAGAGATATACCAATGCCTCCCCCAGTTTAGTATTGTACACGGTGGATGGGAAATTGCAGCAGATGTAATTCAATACAACTAGGAGGCATATTCAGAAGACTATACCATTGCATACTGTGATGATCATCCAAAAGTGATTATCAACATTATAGTATCTTCCTCTGAATGATTATATGGGTATGTAATATGCCTATTTTAAGCTCAAACAAAATATTATTGTAAGCATAAGAAAAAGGCATGGCTTGGTGAAAGCAACTTATTTTTATACAGAATTCACCAGGACAAAGATCAAATAATATATCCTTTAATAGGCCAGATTTGTTGTTTCTTCAGATGCTCTTAACTGCTAAGAGAAATACATGGAAATTTCCTTCTCCCACTGATTAAGAATTGACTTGATTTGGCAATGCAAATTGTTGACAATAAAACAATTACTTTTTCTATTAGAGGTGGTCAAGCCATATCTAAATAAAAATTAGTAAGATAAAAATTAAGAACAAATTGCACAGGTTTCATACAGTTTTGGAACAGAACTTTAATATGGTGTTTCATTGACTTTCTATTGCTTGCAAATCCATGAAAATCAAACAAAGAAGTATTATGTCCCAAATGCTCTCCAGAAGAATTTGGAAGATGGTCTGTTGGAGGGAGATCTAACTTCAAGTAGGAGACCATTCTATCTTTCATTCTATCAAAGAAAAACAGTGCTATAAATCATGGCCCCACATGACCTTCCCAAAGGAGTCAAGAATCCATTACTTTTTCCAGTATGGTTGTAACAATTAGAGAGTGAGGTAGATAACCTGGCATCAAGCCATAAAGAACTTTATAGTTCTTACAAGGTGACATATTCTCCCACTAATGACTGCTAGCACACATCTGTCAATTGTAGTAGTCTAGACCACGGCTGTCAAATTTGATCATGTCCTATGACATCACATGATGTATTGCAACATTTTTTACCTTTGTGGAACCAGAGTGGGCATGGCCTGCAGTTTGACATCCTTGACTGGAATTATAGAATACAGATTACATTATAAAGTTAGGTATCATTGGCATACTGATGATACCGGAACTTAAATTGCCAGATGACCTCCTACAATAGCTTCATTCAGATATTAAATAGCAGAGGAGAAAATTGGACCCTTGTGGAGTTACACCAAGCTGATGTTTTCTCTCTCACCATCAACAACTAATACCATCCATTAAGGAAAGAGCAGAAGAATCATAAACATCATCCTCAATATCTGTGGATGGTCCACAAAGACATCATGGATGGTGTTAACAAAAGCCAGTGAGAACTTCAACAAGACCAGGACAAGGACACAACCTCTGACTTAAAGGCAACAAAAGTTGATGCACCAGAGCAACCAACATCATCTCAGTCCCATGTACAGGATTGAACTCTGAGTGAAATGGGGTCCCGATAATTAGTTTCCTGTTCAGGGAGAGTTTCAAAGATGCTTTGAAAACACAAGATCATTTTTTTTTAATTGTTAAAGTAACTCTGTCTTTTTACAGACTTGCTTTGGCTGCTTTAGAAGTTGCCCTCAGCTGTCTTTGCACAGAGATGCCATATGAGCCTTAAATCCTCCTGTACATTCTGAAGTAACTGTTTCAAAGTATTTGCAGAGACTTACTTGGCGCTGTCTTTTTTTGTATAATAAGAAAAATGATGGGAGTATTCTGAGTAGTATTTTAGAAGTAAATGCAGTTTGACAGGCAATTTTTAGTTTGAGGTTAGGTATAAAATAAGGACCGGGTATGCATTATTTCAGGGTGTCCAAACTTGGGAACTTTCAACTGACGTCCACAAGTCTTAAAGTTCCCAAATTTGGACACCACTGCATTATTTGTTTTTATTTTGGGTTGGGGTTGAAAGTAATTCCAGCTGGAAAAACACAGTTGCATTATTTCTGTTCAATTTACAATGAATACTTTCTATTCTATCCACAACGGATTGGTAAATGTTACTTCAATTATATCACTGAACATGGAATTAACCACATTTCTGACAAACTGCAGTATCTTAAAAAGAACCTTTGATAAGTAGTTGTCCTGTAATCTTTTCCAGTTATATGTGCATTTTTCTCATTGTGTCTGTTTTCTTTTTCTTTAGCAGATGAAAAGTAGCACAGAGAATAACAATTTATAGATGTGTAAATATTCATATTCAGTATGAATGAATTATGTAAACTGCATAAAATAGCAAATCTGTGTAATTATCAAATTCTGGGGGGTGTCAAGAAGAGGTTGATAGCCATGATCTATTCCTTTTTTACATGCATTATCTGTGCAACACATTAATAAAAATGTTGTGGATACAAGCAAGCAGTCATAGCTACCATTTTTTGATCTATCCTGTAAGGTACATGTGTGCTTAGGATGCTTGAGGAGAAAATGAATTAATAAAGACAGGTATGGTTATTAAACTGTGTTTTGTTCAGCCTTGGAAACTACCAGTATGTAAAACTATTGTATTGAATGTTTGGTCCTATTTGTATCAATTTAAAACTCAGTAACTAGGAAAACTATACAAAAATGTTCATTATGGAAGTTTTAAGGACCTCAATTTTCTGATGTAAAATGTGGATTTGATCTCGGTATATTATTAGACAGATATAACTGCAGGTTTTGCAGTAAGAAAGCTGACTTGGATTGAAATAAGTATTGACACTTCACATTTTGAGCTTTTTTGTAGACACAGTGAAAGAGATGCAGAAACAGTGTCACAGAATTTCATATCGTAACTCATAATTGCACTCCCTTAGAAATCTGCTTTGCTATTGATACATGTGCAACAACTTCATTAACTCTGATAGTTTCATTTATTGACAACTGGGTAGATTGCTGCACTGAAGGTTGCTCTATTACCCTTCCCACTGTGATGATAGCAGTGTTGTATTGCTGTGATAATAGATGCAGTCTTATTGCTAAAATAGGACTGTCTGAACCAACAGTAGTATCTGTGTGGGAAAATAGTGAAGATGGGGTATGATGGCGGAGAGCTGTAGATCAGTAACACAACACAAGCTTTGCACCCAAAAATTCACCTGTCCAACTTCTGGCAACTCTAGGTCGAACCTTTTCCTGAAACCCCATATTGCTACTAGATTTTTGTGATCAGCAACTTCCTATGTGAGTTAATGATCAGGACAGATATAAAACTTATTTCTTTAGAGGAATAATAGCAAGCCATAGAATACACTAAGTCAGAATTGCGCACTTATTACAGGTTTACTACTTCAGTTCTAAGAAATGTTTGCTTATTGGCCAATCTCTGAATTGTCCGTACCTTCTCAAGGAAAGAATGCTATTTTACTCTATGGTTGGCCATCCCATTTCTTTACCTATAGAGTCATTATCTTTCCAATGAGGGACAAACTACAAATTACTCAAAATAGTATATAGCAAAATAACAAAAAGTACTGTATATTCGCTAAAGAAAACCTTGGAAAGTGCTTGCTGACTTGGCTCTGCTCAATATTCCCCCACCCCAGCTGCTCTCCTCACTTCCCTTTATTCCCTCTGAAGTCTACTTTTTATTAAGATACAACTCTCCCTTGGGACTTTGTTACCGACAGTTATTATTCCTAATATGATTTGATGCCAACAATACAGGGAATACTGAAAATGCAGCCTCGTTGCTCAGCTGTGGAATCTTTGTCTATAAAACCATTTGCACAGAAATATTTTGACACTATAGAATAGATGCAGGAACATCTCACTACTGAATAAATGTATGGCTGGAAGGGTTGCAAGATGTTGGCAGGCAAGTAATAGAGGAAGGGAAAACTGGTGAGAGAGAGAAACTGTCCTGGCACAGTTAGAAAGCAAGCTCAAATAGATTTCACACTGAAATTTGGCTAATCAATAATTCATTGAAAGTTCACCATTATGAATTTATGGGGTGGTTGGACCTACTTATTTAGATAACATTTGACTGTATAATTGATGGCTGTTTTGTATTGGGACCAGCCATTTATTTGAGAGAAAGAGACATGGGGAGGGGATATTTTTTCTGCATTACATCGCTATTGGATAGGGAAACGTGGTGTTGATGATGGAAGAAGAATAGGTCCATTGAGGAGAAAGGCTAGGTAGCTATAGTCATTCCTAGAAACTTCAGTGAAAGTGCATCTTCTCAGAGAGTGCTGATGCTCAGCTGAGAACTGTAAATTGTTGTTCTAGTCAATACAATTTCTGGAGGGTAGATCTCAATAGGCTTCAATTAATGTGATGCTGACTTGGCAGGAAAATCATTCCCCAGCTGACTTTATTTTTAGAGATGCTTATATCAAAATAAATACGTCTGCCAGATGCCGACCTTTTCTTCATATTTGTTTTTCTGGGTTAATTTGAACTTTTTAAAGAAATGTATTACATTGTAACTTATGTTTATTAATACAACTTTAGATTGCAAGATGTTTTTCTCCTAGCAGTTTGAATTCAAGGATTTTAGTAATTTATTGATTGCATTTAGTAATTTTAGAATGAATCTGTTCTCAGAATCAAAATTCTGCAGCAGTTATAGTAGTTTATTATTGTTATTTGTAAGTATGGTGATTTTTTTTCTGTTACTTTAATAACAAAAAACTTATCTTTTTTAAGATTCAGTAAAGCGAATTCTGACTGTTTCATAAAGGGTCAGATAAATTTATCCTTTTTCCTGATAGGATAATTTTCAATCATAGACAGTCTTAACCAAATTAATATCAATGTTTATACCCTGGTTTAGTTAGAATTTCAAGCATTTATTTGATCGCTCTTTTGTACTTTGTAATTTTGGACCCAAATATTCTGCAGAATTGAGTGTTCCTAACCTTACTATTAGAATAATCCATGTGAGCAAGACAGTCAAATATGTATTCGATTGCACATTGCTGTAATCATATGACACTTGGCAGTGTAACCTACCTCATGTACCTAACAGGAGAACAGAGTTGGAAGGGACTTTGGAGTCTTCTAGTCCAACCCCCTGCTCAAGAAGTAAAGCCTACAGTATACCATATCAGACAAAAGATTGTCCAATCTTTTGTTAAAAACCTCTATTGCTGGAGTAATTAACTATCAAGAAATTTCTCCCTAGTTTTAAGTTGGTTTTCTCCTTGATTAGTTTCCATCCATTGCTTCTTGGTCTGCCTTGAGGTGCTTTTGAGAATAGCTTGATCCCCACTACTTTATGGTAGTCTCTTAAATTAATATTAAATTAATATCTTATTAATTTTTCAAAAGATTTATTTATTTGGTATTTTTGTCCTTATATTTAATATCTTTATTGTGATACTTTGACATGGAAATTGATCTTGATAGCTATCAATTTTTATTACTGGTTCAATAATTACCCCTTCTTACTTTCCATGATTGAAACATGATATTTTCCCTTAAAATATATAACTACTTTGCAGTGGAAGCATACAGCCTACTTTATAGTGGCCATTAAATATTCATTAAGAGCCTATGGAAACAATATTTATTTAAGCTTCCATTTGATAACACTGCATCAATGAATTAATTCTCCTTAGTAATAAGAAGTGACTGACAATGTTGAAGATCAGGCTGTCAAGCAGAATGATCATTAAAAATTTAGCAAAGAATTCTTATGAGAAATGAGTCCTCTGAGAAATGACTTTCACATACTGAAATTGTATAATTACTTACAGCGCAGAGTCCAAAATATTCACAGATGAATGATGATAAAAACTCTGATTAAATATGCTGAAGTTACAATATTCAGTTTTGTAGCATAGTTCATACATACTTATGGTGTTTCTGGGACAATGAGATCAAAGAAATATCTCTTTGGGAAAGAAGAGTATTGAACTGAAGCTGCTTCTTTAGTTGAGTTGAGGTTTAGTAACTCAGTGTGGCTCCCTTTTAAGAGCAGTATTATCTCCTTCCTTTCCTTAACCTCTTTGAAAAAAGATGCAAAATTCCCAACATATTTTCCTATGTTTTTTATCAGCATACAGAGATAGGTACATATGTTCCAGAATTGAATTGGAAGAGAATGATGAGAATTTGCTTGGATTGCAGTACTTCACCTAAACACACACACACACACACACACACACACACACACACACACACACACAAAACCACACAACCACCACTGTAGATTGGGAAAAGTTGCAGAAACAGGGACAGTGGACAATCTAGAAGATAAAATGGTAGAACAGATAAAATATAATTATTATGCATAATTCACTGCAATAAAATGCCCTTGCACAAAGCCATGGTTAATTAAAATGCCACTGTCACAAGGAAATCCTCCTGATGACTATATATTAATTCCAAGGTCCAATTAGTATCAAGACACGTTTTCTAAGCTCTTTTTTATTTGTGAACTTTTCTGTATAAAGAAAACCCTTGAGTTACGACCATCCTTTCAGCGATCATTCAAAGTTAAAATGGCGTTGAATGAGTGCTATTTCAAATGGCCCTTGGGGTTCTGTCCATTGCAACAACCCCACAGACATGTGATTATGATTTGGGTGCTTTGCAACCAACTCACATTTACACCAATTCCAACAGGCCAATAATCACCATTTGTAATCAGAAGCAAAGTCACTAGGGAAGGTGGCAAGAAAAGTCACAAGTTGCGCCAGTAAGTCTTTCTCCTCACTTTTTCTCCTAGGAGTCCCACTACAAACTCTGAGGTCCCAGGGATCTTTCACTCTGTAGCACCTTTGGCCTGCCTGCACACTGCACTATCCGAATCATCCTCCCACTCAGCCACAACACCCCTGCCAACCTATCTATGCTTCCTAGCGCTTTATTACTGCCAACCTAATCCTATTCCTTACACCTCCTGCCTTTCCATAGCATTCAAAGTGCTAATGATGATATCATGGGCAACTGTGGCCAAACCATTACTGTTTATATGTTAATTGTGACAGTTTAATGCAGTCCACTATGCATGTTCACTTCTGTGTCTTTAGAAGCCATCTTTTAAAAACATGCATTCATTAGAAAGCTTTGAAATCCCCCCCTGCATGGATATTGGACATATCTTGTCCTTCTTTGCAGTATTAATTTAAATAGCTGAACGGAGATTCTTCAATTTTGGCATGTAATTTGCCCTTTACTGCAAGAAAATGGATTGAAGGAAAGCTTAAATGAATGTTACAAAGTCAAGAAAATATCTTTATGGCATGTGATTATATCTGTTAAGATGCTTTACTGGTCTAATAAAAACATAATCCCATACTAAAATCTGCTTATAGTCATGTAATCATTCCATCAGAATTATTCTGTGCTGGAATTATAAAGACACTTGCTGTTTTCACTGTATTCCTCAGTGCTTGAATATGGAGAGATCTCTTCTTGCAATTTACTTCAAAACCAAAACCACTAACCAAAGCTGAAGAAAGTGTGGACTTTCACATGTTCCAGTTTTTAAAAAAATCATATCTCATTTTATGCTATCCTTTGCGTAACAACTGAAAAAAATGGGAAAATGCAGCACTTTCTTTAAAGCAAAACCTTATGTAAATGAATGCCTTTGTTTTTTTATTATTCCTTGATCGTGCTGTTAATAGAAAGGACATGAATTGAAGAGAACCTTCTTTTTCTTAAGCAATGTGTTATTGATGAGCTGGCATTTGCCCTGTAGCTTTCCCGAAGGATTGCTTACATCTATTACTCACACACATCGATTGGTTAATTTGATAATTCTATCACCAATCAGCTTGTGTCTGACCTTTTTGCCATGGCAATGATGGCAGAGTCTTCATTTTTACATTGCAGCCTTGCTAGATTGACCTTTCTGAGGAGAATGTCAAGACATCCCTTGATCTTAGCCTGTCACTATATTTGTTAGAATTACACTGTCCCTTAACCTTGATCTTGTGTATTTGCTGCATCCAGGCTGCATATTCTGTAGGTTTAAACTTTTTGAATAGGGAAATTAAAAAGTGCCAATTTTAATTCAGATTATTAAACTAAAAAAATCTGATCTTCCTGTTTATATATTTTACCAACTTTGTGGCAGTTTCCTTATTGCTTAAGTTTGGAATTTGTGTATTCTGATTGTGTGAGCAAAACCTATTGTCTTTTGAAGGTATAATAAAATAAGCATAAAATTGTATATTCCCATTACAAATGTTATTGGATTGCCTCTTCCATAACAAAAAAAAGTGTCAGAAAAGAATGAGAAAAGAAGCTGACAAGGCTTTAACCACAAACAAGTTTAAGTGGAAGTGAGTTTTGTTAATTTCACTGTGACAAATCATATGTATCCTTGGATTTTTTTTCCATTACTGATTAGGAAGGAAGTCTGCGGTTTAAATCATTTCAAGTATTCAGTATAAATACGTTGAGATTTATATCTATATTGATATAGGCTCACCAAATTTGCTGTTAGTAATTTAGAAAAGTTGTATTTAATGGCAATGCACATGTTTTTGAAGCAAAGACTGCCATTCTCTCCTTCAAAAACAACAGCAAAATTTTATCAAGTAGCAAATATAATAAGCAAGCGTAGGAATCAGTGGTTACAAAGGTCATCAACTTTGAATTTGGTATGGCAACAGCATTCCAGAATGTGGATAACTATAAGGGGTTTAGGGGGTTAAGCTGATTCTGCAATGAAAAAAAAAATGTCTTACAGCATTTTTGCTCCAGCCTTTATCAAACTTAGAATCTGTCAAGTTTGAAATCCACATCCTCTGACACAAAGTAAATGGCTTTTCATTAGCCAGAAAATATAAGACATTTTCTGGGTTTCTATTTCTTTAAGCAGGTGCTCTTAGTACATTAAAAAAAATGTGCAGTTGGCTTTATAGTAGGACTGATTAAGATGAAATGACTAAATTCATTTCACTGATAATCTTAAACAAATTCCTGTCTAAGCCTTTAGAAGTTAAAAGCTAGTGAGCTAAAGACCTGATACCGTCTATATTCGCAGAAATCTTCACTAAAACCAAATCTCAGGTTATTTTGTATGGATCAGAACATGCTCTCTTGTTAATTAGGAACAGGGTAAGAAGACTGAGCATTAATAAGAAGATTTATATTTAAAATAAAAAATTTAAACTGTTATCTTCACTTTGATTCCTTGTAACAGAACAATCTTCTCTGGCTTTGATACCTAATCTCAGGTGAACTCGTGAAAGAACTTTAATTAATAAATATTATTTTAAATCAAGGCTTTGAAGAAATATGCAGGTACTACAGCCCTACAAGTTTTACATGATCCTGTTCCATATTGCTCTAAATACAAGATTATAATAGGGAAGATCAGTCACTGAAATATGGAATAAAAAAAATACATTGAAGTGGGTAATTCGTATTCCGTTTGAAATAGATGAGTAGTTTTCAGTGTAGAATGAATACATATTACATGCATCCTTTTCTTGAACCAAGTGTCATGCACTGCAATCCTTTTGAAATCTATTGAAATATAAATTCTACTGATTTCACATGAGTCACTCTCAGATAATTTCATATACAGAGCTGTAGTTGTGGTAATTTTATTCATGACCGTCCTTATGCATATAATACATGTTGGTCTGGAATATCTCATTCAGAATAGGTCTCTTAAAGAACAGTATGCTTTTCACAATCCTATTCAAAAGAGGTTTCCTGAGTGATTTTCAAGAGCATTGACGTTAGCACAATGAAGATAGAAAGGTAATATTGCTCCAGACTTTAGACTGATGTCATCCATCTAACTCACTTGCACATAACTGGATGTAAGGCTTTATTGGTTGAGTGGCCTGTATGGACAGAGTAGGAATGGTGCTTATGTATTATTTCTCTGCTGCAGGGAAATCTCCCTCTCTGAGCTGGGTTGGCAGTGAAGTTCCTGAGGCTGATTCTTTTCTGGGGCTTCAACTGCTTTCTCTGGACAAGCATTGGAGTTAATATGTCCCAGTTTATATGTCCGCCAAGGCATGCTGAAAGCCATATTTTTGTTTCAGCAGCAATATGATTTTAGCAGTTAAGAGACACTAACACCTGCCCTTTGTTGTGATCAGATCTCACTTGAATACACAGTTCTTGGGTGTCAGAAAGCTTGATCAGTCTATTCCAGACATCTGGACCCACTTCTGTTGGACCCACTTGGCTTCCACAGAAGCAAGCCAGATCTTGTGAGCCTTGGGAAAAATCAAGAGGGATATCTAATTTCAAAGGGAAGTATGTTCCATAAGGTGGGCTCTAGCACAGAGAAAGTACATCTCCTGGCACCAGTAGACTTGTGCTCCTCAGACCCAAGACTATTGTTAGTTGAAATAAAATATGTCTGACAGGAAAATTGGAAGCAAGCTTCTCTGGCTGATAACTGGAGTCTGTGTTTCTGTACAGAAGAGAGACAAAATGTCAGACTATTTTTAAAAATTTTTTAAAACCAACCTCATTTTAATATGTAAACTATCCATTTTAGACCACAGCTTGTTTCTTCAGAAGAAAAAAATGTGATTTATTCTGCTTTCCATAGCTTTCAGATGGCAAATACCTCCATGTGAAAATATTTTTCTTGCCCTTCCTTCTTCCATCCTTCCTTTATTTTATGGTGCATGTCATCTGTGGCAAGTAATATTTCTTTTTTTCTGTTTTTACAAGCTTGCAATAACCCCAAATTTATGTGAGATTTTATCAGTGATATTTTATGAACAAAAAGGTCTGAAAGTGCTTCTAAAAATGTTTCAGTTTCATTAGTGTATCTTACCTAAGTATTACTCTACGGACAAGAAGATAAAGTTGTATGACACTGTAACTGTGTGTAATAATTCACAGGATTTTTTAAACAATAGAAATCTATCATGAAAAAAATGTACTAGTTAGGAAAATAATTCGGATCATTTGAAATACTAATGATGAAATTTTGAAACATACCAAAAAAATCAACAGTTCTCCTTCACTAGTTCCTAGAATATTTCTATCTTCGATGAGATAGATTTCTTTGTTTTCATTCCTTTGTGTTTGAGTGCACATACACTTGAAATGTAATACGAAATTTATGCTTCTTTCTTAAAATCTTGTACTTAAATGTAATGCTACTTTTTCTCAAAGCCACCAGAGATCTGTTTCTTTACTTTCAGGGAGAAAGGTCCTTATTCCATGAATTAGACATATGTTTCTTTTGTTAATGAGTTAGATTGTAGTACCTGTCAGATTATTGCCAGAGATTTTCTTTCTTGAGAATAGAGCCATTAAGAAATAAGAAACCTAAGATTGACAGAAAGTGGTCTTTCCCACCTCCTGCTCACCCAATAGAGTAGTAGTTCCTCCAATTTATGATTGCATACTTTTAACTCAGTTTTGAAACCAATTTGCAATCCTAACTTTAATATGCAGGCATATATTTTGATGTATTCTACTTTGTAACTAACAGATATCATCATTTAAAAATCTGCTAAACAAACTTGTTCTTTAAAACCTAAATCTAACCCCTTTTTTATTCACATGTTAAAATGGAGTGTTAGTAACTACTTTCTTGAATTCCTAAAGCTTTGTGCTTTCTTTTATTACTATCCTCAGTGGATGTAGAGAAAGTTTGACACCAGGCAAGTCTAATGTCAAAATACAATGAATGTGTTGAATTGCAGCATGTAAATTTAAGAACTTACACAAGTGGCCTTTTACTGTAGTGAAAAGAGCAGGTAATTCTCAGGTAGGTATTTCTAAGCTTACTGTACTAGAAAGGTTAAAGCAAACTGGATCCACAATGGACACTCAATTGATTAGTTAATTGCATTATCCTTAGTGAGAATTAGTGGAGAATTATTTCTGAAGCATGCTGAAAAGTAAAAACCTCATTGTACTAAAATATATATGTTATGAAAATAAAGATACAAACATTTTCCTTGGAATGCAAATTTGTTTTATCATATCAGTGATCCTATTTTTATCCTGACCATCTCATTTCTGCAGTGAACCAAGATTTTATTCAGGGTATTTACAAGTAACTATTATATCTAGGTTAAATATTATTTGGAATTCTGTGAGTCTGATGCAATCACTTTTTTATTTATATCATCCACTTTCTTCTCTAGAAATAGAAGTTGAAGGGGGAAAAGAAACTTTTTTTTCATTAAAAGTTTCCCCACTTGTAAAGTTGAATAGTTGCCTGATTACCTTGCATATTTTAGATTGTTAAGTTCTGGACCTCAGTTTACTCTTTTTAGAACCAGACTGAAGGAAAAAGTCTCGAGTAGAACTTTCTGATGGTTTGTTTTAAAAAATAGTATTATAAAAAATAGACAGTGATCAATGAAAAGAAGTCAGAAACGGTCTTGAAAACAGACCCATATGCAGTTGAAGACTAAGCACAATCAGACTATGCTCAGGGACAACAACTTCTGAGTGCCATTGTTACAGCCCAGAACTTGGCCTCTTTCCTCAGTCCAGATTGTTTAATAAAAAATGCACTACAGTTGAACTGATCCAGATAATTTTTGTGTTGGGAGTAATTAACTGTGCCCTCCTCCAATAATGTTTAATAGGGCATTTCAGAATTATGCATGCAACTATCTCAATTTCAGTCGATGAATTTATGCACAAATGTTCTTGATAAGGAAAATTATTGACATACAGAGGATAGCGTCCAAGTATGACACCTGAGGGCACAAATATATAGTAATTCTGTGAGAGATAATGAAAAGAGATCTGAGGTTCTTATAGCACAGGTTAGGTCTTTGCGTATATCAAAATCAACCTCTCTTTAGGCTGTATCCAAGCCAACACAATAGGAGTTTGAGAATTAGCCTGTATCAACTTGTATTGTCTAGTAATACAAGTTGAACTAGAGATTCACAATCATAGGTTAACAGCAGTAGGAACTTACTGTAATTGGGGTTTATGAGCTAGGAATGGAGGTGATATTCAGCTTTGATGAGAACCAGTATGATATCAAGAAATATAGCAATGAAATAATGGGGGATTCAATTGTTTGACTCCCTTGAAAATTGGAATAGGCACAGTCAATTTTCCATTGTTCATGTATATAATTTGCATTTCAGTGTTATTCTGCAACATCATTATTAGTCACAGAAGACAAGGATTAGGCTGTCAGTTTTTGCCATAGGCTGTGGGAGGCTTCATTATTGGAGACTGAATTGAATGTTCCCCTTAGGTCTATAAAGGCAGTATAGAGGAAGCCTCTTAATAGTTCAGCATATTTTAGATACATGGTGATATCAGACAACATATTAGTCCGCTCTGGAGAAGCATGGTTGGAAACTGGCTTGTTCTATAGTTAAGATTTTTCTTCTTGGTTTATCCAATTAGCAAGCAAATTTACTGATTATTCATAATAAGCGGATTGCATGGTAATTAGACTAGTCTTACCACTTTTTAATAGGTTGGAATTACAATAGAATTACTTCATACTTCAGGAATCTGAAAGAAAATATTGATTATATATGAGTAGGAATCCAAAATAAAAGCCCATCATTCAGGGCACCATTCCTCAAAGTTGAGATTCTCCCTTATCCTCCCAAATCTTTCTTTTAAATGTGGAAATAGATATCCATTTGATTTTAAAAAAAATAACTTTATTGATGCCATCTAAGTCATAATAATTGACTAGAAAATAACTCTGATAGTTGAAATAGATAGATCTTTGACAACTCTGACTCAATGCGCAGCTTATTGAAGAAAGCAAATTCTGTACTGTGAATTTCTGGGAGAAATTATAATAGTGGCAATTCAGGGGGCTTTAGAGATGTATTAGTAACCATGGAAGATAAAATTTGACTTGTTATCTTGCCATGATGACTATATATTGTCCCAGTTTTGAAAGCTATACAGGTAGTTTGGTTAGTGACCATTCAAAGTTACAACATCAGTTTAAAAGTAACTTATGACCAATTTTCACACATATGTTACATCCCTATGGTCACATGAATAAATTTTGAATGCTTGACAACTGACTCATATTTATTTTACTTTATTTTAAATAAAGTTTTTTTTTATTTTTTCATTTTCATAACAAATAACCACATGTATACTATTACATAAGTGTTGTGGCCCAGCAGGAACCGTTGGAGCTGCCGATAGACTCTGATAGCGAGGGACCCTATGAGTCAGCTCTGGACAATGTGGAGGACTGTGGGCAGGGTTCAGACTCCAAGCAGGGAGGCTGGTTGGCCACCAGGAGGCGCCTGAGGCATGGGGCAGCGGTGAAAGCCAAAGGGAGTTCGTCCATGACATCAGGCCCTGGAGCAGTGGGGAGGAGCAAAGGGAGTTGGTCCCGGACGCCAGGCAAAGAAGGGCGGATAAGCGCAGGCAGCAATTACGGAGACATAGAAGATAACCGGGCCCAGTTGGTTGTGATTTGGGCTCCTCCCAAGAAAGTATATAAGAAGAGACTTTGGGTGGAGACTTTTTGCAGGACACAATCACTTTTGTCTCCCTCTCTCCTCCTCCTCCCTACCTCCTTTCTTCCCTCTGTCATACTTCTCTTATCTCCTTCCCCTTCCTCTCTCCTTCTCCTCTCTCCCCTTTCCACTCCTTCTTTCTCTCTTCCTCTTCCCCCCGCCCTCTCTCCTGTCCCTCTCTTCTTCCCTTACCTCTCTCCTCTACTTCACACTCTTCATCTCAGTTACTTTTTCAATGTATATATTTAATTTTAACATATATCTTCCTCCTTTTTAAAAAGTGAAAAAAGTATACATATATAGTAATTTTATTTTTAACCACCACCACCCAGCATATTTTTGGCTGAGATGTAGACCTGGTTACGATTCCCAGATATGCTCATCATTATATTTATATATTTATGCATCCTTAGAGTCCCCAAATTTCTAGTTCTGTCTTTATAATCTCAATAATTTTCCATTATAAGTATATTTCATGTTCCCTCTCCATTTTTCCGTATCTTGATTTAGCTTACCCTTAATTGTCTTTAAATAACAATCCTTACTGTTCAATGTTCATTACAATTCCATTAATTTACTATATAGAATAACAACCGGTACACATTTCACTTTGTTTATCATCTTAAGAGTTCTATATGTATCCATATTTCATATATTTTAACCTATAATTAATTGTCCTTCCATTGTCGCATTCAATCAATTAGCAACACAGTTTAATTATCATGTATAAAAGTGGATCACATACCTCTACTTTGCCTTTCATATTTGTCCATATTCCATATATTTTAACCCTCATTTAATTATCTTCCTGTTATCATATTCAATCAGTTAGCAACTCAGTTTTAGTATCATATATAGGAGTAAACCACATATCTCAGCTTTATATTTCCCATATAACAATTTCTAATTGTCTGATATTTTCCTAGTAAGTCTTTTGTCCCACTTCTCTATTCCTTTCTTTGTTTTGACATGTCCACCCTCTTCAATTTTTCCCAAGCCACTGTCAAATCCAGTGAAATCTTTTATATTTCCCTTTATTGAGGCCTAACCACCCTTTTCAATTTTTCCTATACCACTGTCAAACCCAATGAAGTTTTTTGTCTGCTTTTTATTTTCCACCATTTCTACCCCTTCATTACCCTTCTTTCTTCCTTCACTTCTTCCTTCACTTCCTGCTTCTCATAATTATTTAACTTCAAAATTCCATTTAGATTTGATTTTAATGATTTATACATGTTTTTTATAATTTCATGTTCTTCAAATTCCTACCTTTCCATAATGTCCAGTTCAAAAATTACAGTTAATTATACAGTTCTTATTTCAGAGTTCTGGTCCACCTTAAATTTAGCTAATTCAACTTATGTGGAGAGGAAGAGAGGCAGGAGCCATCTTCATTCTTTGTTCTCCCTTCGGCAAAAAACCCTTCATATTTTCCTAGTTCTTGATTTTATTATTTTTCCCTTGTTACCTTCCACCTCTCATTGGTTCTAGTTGCTTAGAATATATTAATTGGAACGAACTCGAACACAGCAAATCTCTGGTATGTTTCTCTTCACCTCCTGTTTTTTCCAAATCCTGATTTATGACAATTGGTTAATTAAAACTTCCTGCTCAGAGTTTCACATTCCATTCACTGCACAGCAAGATTAGATTATCAGTGAGAAAATAGTGTTTTTTTCTTGATTTTCCCCCCCTTGTTACATTCTACCTCAATTGGATTTGCTTAAGATATGTTAGTTAGAAGAAACTCGAATGAAGCAAATATCATCAGTATGTTTTGGTTTCCATTTCACCCTCCTAATATTTTTTAAAGGCACAATCTTTTCAAATCCAAATCCAAATTAAAAGTTTGTGTTTGAATGGGTTTGTCACTTCTCTGCTTTCTCCTTTCTGTTTCCAAATTGTTTAAAGCAAATGGCTCTTTTTGGGCTAGCTGTTTTACCCTCTATTTTTCCCCTTCTTTCTTTCTGCCAAAATCCCAATCTGTCCATCAATATTATTTATACTTTCAAGGTATTTTGACTTTTCTAAATTCTGATTTATGACTGTGGGTTAATTAGATCTTCTTACCAGGCTTTTCATCCCATCTCCTGCATGCTACTACTCAGTTGCTTTGGCCTGAAGTCAGCTTCTTGTGCAGCCATGTTGCCATGCTGCCTCCCTGATGCCAATTCAGAGAGCAAATATCCGACCTACGAGGCACCTGTTGAACTCCCTCTGGGTCTGATGAGACGCTACCCCTTCTTCACTCCCCAAGTTGCTGGTGGCCTTCTACCGCGCACCATAAAGAGTATTTTAATTTAACTGTCAACGTCTAAAGCGTTCCATGACTACTATCAACTTGAGAAGGGGGGGGGGGGAAATGCCATGCATACTTTTGGCCAGAGTAAAAGTCTCATATTTCTGTACTGAAATGTGAATGCACATGTCCAGAACCCTGCCATAATGTCCTGTTGGAGAATGTGATTGATAACCTCAGCCAGAAGGGAGGGGACACAGCAGGCCCTGAGACCAGCCCTCCCTTGAAGTCTGCTGAAATGCTACAGATGCAGGGGGATGGGCCACATGGCAGCTGCATGCCCAATCCCAGCTTCAAAACCAAGGCCAGACCCACCACCCAGGGCACGACCAGAGCGAGGGCCCACCAACACATTTGGGAAAGCCCTCCAGGCTGCAGACACCCCTACCCCCCAGGCAAAAGTGGTGGAACCCCAGGCAACAACAACCAGTTGCCCAAACCATATGACAGTGAGGACGAGGGAGAAAATGACCCAATGGTGAGAGAACCCATTCACCCTTTCCTTTTTCAAATATGCCCACAGCCCCAAAAACAGGAAACCAAGGCAATTTTCAAGCCCTAATAGACTCAGGTTGCACAAGGCACTTGATCAACCTAACCACAGTCCTGAAACTGGGGTTCAAGCAGGTCAACGGGTCCCTAATGGGAGGAGTCTATGCCACCCACCTGACTGAACCAGTGAGGCTAGAGCTAGCGGATCACTGGGAAGTAATTCGATTCATAATAGCCCTGAAATGACAGACACAGTCATACTGGGACTTTCCTGGCTAGACAAATGGGACCGAACTGATTCCAATGGAATATCAGCACCTCGCAGATGTATTCAATGAGGCTGAGTGCGTTGTTCTGCCTCCCCACCGGAAGACAGACTGTGCTATCGAAATCATCCCTGAGGCAAAACTACCCAAGCCCAAACTGTACACCATGACACCCCGGGAAATGCAAGAGATGCCTAAATACAAAACCTAGACAAAAACCTAGCAAGGAGGTTTATTGAGCCAGCCAAGCCATGGGTCGCAGTGCCAGTCCTCTTAAAGAAAAAAAGATGGAACTATGAGTTTGTGTGTGGACTTTCAAGGGATAAATGGGATGTGTGTACTCAACCTATTACCCTTCCCCCTCATGAAGGACATGCTATATCATCTGGCCAAGGGAAAAGTCTTCACCAAACTAGACCTCAGAGAAGCATACTACCGAG
Source organism: Thamnophis elegans (assembly GCF_009769535.1). NCBI lineage: Eukaryota > Metazoa > Chordata > Lepidosauria > Squamata > Natricidae > Thamnophis > Thamnophis elegans. The sequence goes on from NC_045541.1 coordinate 127,488,855, forward strand.
TATGTATCAGAGAGGGAGATGAGTGGAAAACAGCATTCAACTGCTCCCTAGGGAGCTTTCAATTCAAAGTGATGCCTTTCGGACTGCAAGGGCCCCCAGTGGTATTCATGCAGTTAATAAATGAGGTGTTGCATGAGCTCCTTTACAAGGGGGTCCTTGTCTACCTAGATGACATCCTTATCTACACTGAGACCATGGATGACCATGTACCCCTGGTCTGCCAAGTACTGGAAAAACCTCTGGCAGCTAACCTGTACATCAAGATATCAAAATGTGAATTCCACCGTGCACGGTTAGACTACCTGGATTACCGAGTGTCAAATGAGGGAATAGATATAGACCCAGCCAAAGTGCAAACTGTCTTAGGCTGGTAACCCCCTCGCACCCGCAGACAACTACAAAGTTTCCTAGGTTTCGCGAACTTCTACAGGCAATTCATTGCGAAAATTGCCAAACCCCTCACAGACCTCCTGAAAACAGGGAGCCCAGGAACAAAACCCTGTCTGGGACAACCCCTACATTGAGACCTAACCCGCCAAGGGGCATTTGAAACACTAAAAGAAATGTTTGCAAAGAAGTCGGTGCTGAAGCATCCTGACCCCGAGCAACCTTTCGTGATCCAGGCAGATGCCAGCGACATGGCAGTAGGAGTGGTGCTACTCCAAACAAACAACCAAGGAAACTTAGAACCCTGCACCTACACCTCCCACAAGCTCACAGACACAGAGAGACAATGGGCCGCGTGGGAAATAGGAGGCTTTCGCAGTGAGATGGGCACTGCTAACCTGGAGACACCTGTTGGAAGAGGCCACAAAAATCTGGAGGTGCTTAGGACCCTACGGAAACTATCACCCAAACAAATCTGTTGGGCTCAATACTTCAACCATTTTGATTTTGTTTTAAAGCACATTCTAGGGGGAGGAACTTTCTAGCTGACGCCCTCTCCCGCATGCCTCAGTACAAATGCAAATGGGAGCATGTAGTGGATGCCATCATTCCCTCTACCCAAACCTCTGCCCAAGTGCCACCAGACAGCAACGCCATAACCGGCAAGACCAACTTGCAAGTGACCTAACCACGAGGCTCAAAACCGAACTGCTAGCAGACCCCTGGTTCCAAAATAACCAACACATCTTGACAAAGAGAGATGACCTTGCATTGAAGGGGACAAAAGTCTACGTCCCAGAATCCCTATGTACCCTAATTCTCCAGAGGAGTCATTATGCCAAACCAGCAGGCCACTTTGGGTTCCTGAAGACTTTACACTTAGCCCGGAGGCAATTTTGGTGGCCTGGCATGAAGAAAGATGTAGATAGTTACGTGAAAAGTTGTACCATCTGTGCCAAGAGGAAAAAACCCCTGGACTACTGCAAACAATAGCAGAGCCAATGAGGCCATGGGAGGAGATCACAATGGACTATATAGTAGGGTTTCCAAAAAATGGGGGAAACACGGTGATTTGGGCTGTAATAGACCTGTTCTCCAAACAGGCACACTTCATACCCTGTAACAGACTACCCTCAGCTCACAAGCTGGCTAAACTGTTTGTGAAGCATATCTACCGATTGCATGGAGTACCTTGAAGAATTATCTCAGACAGAAGGGTCCAGTTCATCGCTAAGTTCTGGAAGGAGTTCCTGCAGTCCATTGGATCATCTCTGGGTCTTAGTTCAGCTTTTCATCCGAGCACCAATGGGGCAGCAGAGAGACTAAACACCATGGTGGAGCAGTACCTGAGATGCTACATGAACTATCAGCAGTCCAATTGGGCAGACCTTTTATCTTTTGCTGAGGTGGCGTACAATAATGCTGTTCACAGGACTCACACCATTCAAAATAGTGAGCGGTATGGACTTTGTCCCAATGCCTAAGTATCCAAGGGACCCCCCCCCTCCTCAGTCAGCTTGGCTGAGTGGATGTCGATGCTGAAAGCGACCTGGGAAAATGTCAAAAGGCACTGGCTAAAGCAGCACAACTTATAAGGCAGACAACACTGGCTCCGCAATGGCAATTCCGGGAGAGACGGTTTACCTCTCCACAAGTATTTGAGATTAAAACTGCCTACCAAGAAACTGGGGCCGAAGTTTATGGACCATTTCCCATAGTAAAGAATCATCAATCCAGTCACAGTGCATTGAAACTGCCTCGATTGTTGGGGAAGATACACCCAGCATCTCATAGCAGCCTCTTAAAACCCGTGATTGGATCCACTTGGACCACTACCCTGGTAGCCCTCAGACCCTATGGTCATAGGGAGCCAAACCCATTATGAAGTTCAGCATATCCTTGATTCAGGTGGCACAGGAGACAACTCCATACTTAATCAAGTGGAGGGCTACCCCTTATCAGAAGCATCTTGGGTGAAAAGTAAAAATATCCAGGCTGATCGCCTTATAGCAAATTCCATGCAGAAATCCAAGCAAGACTGGGGGAGGACACATCCCTAAGTTATACACCTGTACTCAAATTGCTTGGTTTTACACAGGTCACTTTCAGGAAGTGAGGGGAGCCGGATGTCAACATCTAAAGCGTTTCCATGACTACTATCAACTTGAGAAGGAGGGGGGGAAATGCCATGCATACTTTTGGCCAGAGTAAAAGTCTCATATTTCTCTACTGGGATGTGAATGCGCATGTCCAGAACTTCTTGTTTTTACTACTGTTAGCAATAAATCCTGTTTTATAGCAATAGCAGTGGACTTATATACCGCTTCATAGGGCTTTCAGCCCTCTCTAAGCGGTTTACAGAGAGTCAGCATATTGCCCCCAACAATCTGGGTCCTCATTTTACCCACCTCGGAAGGATGGAAGGCTGAGTCAACCCTGAGCCGGGGAGATTTGAACCGCTGAACTGCTGATCTAGCAGTAGCCTGCAGTGCTGCATTTAACCACTGCGCCACCTCGCAGTGGTTAAATGTTCTTGACAGGTATTTCATTTTTGGAAGTTTTTGGAGGTATTTTGGAAAGAGCAATCTTGTATGGTCTCAAAAATAAGCTAGGTCAGGCTGGCCCTGTTGAGTTGGATAGGAAAGCATGACAGTATTCTAATATTGTAGATAGGAATCTAATTTTTTTTAAGATGAAAAACGGAATAGGAATATTGAGAAGGTGACCTCAATCCCAAGAAAAGTTTTGTATCAGTGAACTGGGTATGAATAACTTTTGTTACCAGCTTCCAGCAACAAATAAGAATGTTCTAAGACTAAAACAAGAGGAAAAGTATCAATTAGTAGCATTTTTTATTTAATAAATTTATTAAAATTTATTAATTATAGCTTTTTAAGTCAAAGAGAGAGAGAGAGAGGAAGAGGGCAAGAGAGCGAGAGAAGCTGAAAATAAAATGTAAGAATACAAATGTTGAGATAAGAGTAATAGTGAAAATGCATAACATATGCATTTCCTATGCAGGATTTCTAGGATCCTGAGAACTACGTTCCTTTAAGTTATTACGTTTGGGAAGACTTACCTATTTGTGTGTTTCTATCCTTACTAGCTGAGCACTCTGAGAAAACGTCTGTGATTATGAACCAAAAGTTCAGTTGATTTTTGTATTTGAAATTTGGCACATAAGAAAGTAAATGCAAATTTAAATAAATATCTATTATTTTTGTTCACTCCATGTGAAACATAAGTAAATCCTGAAGTCTTTCTAGGAAATGTGAAACATTAGGATTTTGTTCATATTTCATTTACACAGTTGTTCAGATTCCAACAATATATGTTTTGTACCACTTTCCATTTACTCTTGCTATTGCACTTCACACAATTTACCGGTAGGTTTTAGCAAGCTTTTTTCCTTCCATAGAGAATGGTATCATTGATTGTATTCTATTTGTTTCCGGCAATAAAGTATGCCTTTTTTAGTTTTTAAGGTGCTTCCTTATTCTTGAGATATCTGTTGAGCACTTAACCTCCATTAGCCCTAAGAGGTCTGAGAGTTCTTCAGAAGACAAAGAATTTTACGATACTGTCCTCAAGGATGTGTCAAGGGCAATTTAGACAAAAGACTGATGTCTCCTTTAACAGCCAGATAAGTATCTAAGGATATTGAGCAGGAATCACTGCAGTTCTACAGTACTATATTCTCATTCAGCATAATACAACTGAATCCATGCAATGTATGTGACAGCAGTGAAGACTTATCTGTGCCCCAAAGACTGAGTGCTATAATACTCTTCAAGTAGTAAGTTTTGATAGAAGGGGCATCTGAGAGAAGCTGATGTGCTGAAATGCAACATTAACAATGTTGCAGAAATAAACATGATCTGTATTTATGTGATTCCATTGTATGTCCCAAAGGTTTATTTATTTACAGCTGCAAATGTTCTTGTAAGAATAAACTATTGACCATTTTTTTCATGTTGCTCTATGGAGGCCCCTTCCCAACTGAGTTCCTTATTGAACTGCATTTCTGTGAGAGTATTGTAGGTTAGCAACACATTTTATAGTACACAAAAGATGTGCCTTCTGAATTTTCAATGCCTTTCATATTGGTCCCCATAGAAAAAAAGCATCCCTGAAATACTAAATAAATCAAAATAGAAACATTTGGCTCTTGACTTTCTGCCAACATTATTTTTCTCTAAGTTAACATTTGTTGGAGTAACCTGTCTAGTCTACCTTTATCTATTTGATTAATATATACAAAAATGCTTTTTGAAACCCTCTATTGCATTTTTGGCTACAAAGAAAAGAAGTTTATACTCCATTTATCTTTAAAATGAAAGCCTATTAGTGTAGGATTTAAAGCAATTGTGATACATGTATGTACACAGGCCAAACTTGAATGCCATTTTAACTATTTCATGGACTCTGATTGAGAGTGTCTTAGAATCAAATCCATAAACTTGTAGCATGTAATTGTTTAAATAAGGATTTCAGCTGAAACTGGTGTGACACCTAGGAGATTTTGTTCAGATGATGGTAGAATTTAAGAGATATGGTATTAACTTGATTTGAATAGGTTCCAGTGATTTTTGTATCCTAGCATGAAATATGTAGTTTTTAAAGTAGTATATATACAATGTGGAGTTTAGTTTAATGCAGCAAACAGGGTAACTCTATAAATATAACTCTTTTACATATGCAAAGTTTTGAAACAGTACAGTATCTGGTAGGGCCATGATGGCAAACCTATGGCATGCATGCCCAAAGTGGCATGTAGAGCCATGTTGCCTGACACATGCAGTGGTGCCCGTTTCTCTTACGGGATTTGGGCATGCATGCACACATGATGATCAGCTGGCCTTTGGACATGTGGCAGTGCCAGAAACTGGAAGAGCTGGTCTTCCATTTTCTGGCATGAGGATGTGCGCCGACCAGCTGATCGTCGCAGGTGCATGTGCACCACTAAATGGAACACTAGCTGGCCAGCATGTATGCATACACAGAAAACCAGAAGTTCATTTTCTGGAGTGTGCATGCCCACTGGCCAGCTCCTCCTCCAGATTGGGGCGCAGATGAGTGTGTGCATGCATGCATGCTCCCTTTTCGGCACTTGGTGCCAAAAAGTTTCTCCATCACTGTGTTAGGGTTTTAAACAATCCTTGTAAATTCATGTCCTTGGCTAAATATTCAATTCTATAATGCCACTTCCCATTTGCTAACTAACCCTAATATACCTGATAAAGATAAGCAGAAAAAATGAATCATCAAACCAGACTATTTGGAAAGAAAGAAGAGTTACTGCATTACTGGTGGTATCTCATCTAGCTGTGGCTGTCTTCCCCGAACTGTCCAAATTGTTTGATAGAAAACATATTGAGGCATTACACATATCACGACTAAGACTCACTTCCGAGGATCTGTTCCCAAATACTGTAGTCCAATCCAAATTAATTTACTCCCATGGATTACTAAAGAGCTAGGTTTATTAAATTTGGCAGTTCTCAGAAAATTCCCCAAATGCAAAAAATTGTAGCATGTAATATTTTCAAAGCAAATATTTTCAAAGCAAATATTTGCCTTAATGGGCACAGGGAATATTAGATGCACAAATCACTCATGGCTTGGAAAGACCTTTAACTCTACTTTCCCCTTTATTAAGGGGGTGTGATGAACAGTAGCAATTGATCTATATCATCCTGTTCCTTAAATAATGTTTCTGTTTCTTGCACACTATAATCTTCAATGCTGCCAGAGTAGTTCTATTTAGTAAACTTTCCCAGCTAGTTTCAGGGGGAGTGCAGCTTTTTTCCATTCGTTAGGCAGTGAACCAAGAAAGTAGGAAAGGTTGGCTAACCAGTATACCTACTACTAGATGATCCAATGTAGCAAAGAATAACAATAGCATCTAGACTTATATACCACCCCATAGTGCTTTATACAGCACTCTCTGGGAGGTTTGCAATGTCAGCATATTGCCTCCAACAGTCTGGGCTCTTATTTTTACCAACCTCAGAAGGATGGAAGGGCTGAGTCAACTTTGAACCCTGTCAGGATCGAACTCCAGACTGTGCACAGAGTTAGCCTGGAATACAGCATTCTAATCACTGCACCACCAGGGCCCCTACAAATACAGTAATATCACTTATCGTTCATCACTGTGGTCCCACACACCATCATCAATCACAGTATTAGGAGAAGATGCTAGATACTGTACAAGCCACAGATCTCTCTTTCTCTCTATATACACAGATACATATAACTAAATACTCACACTATATGTGTATACTTCTGTCTATTTATCTGGATATATATTTAATCAGCCTACCCCCCCAACATCTGATGGAACTGGACCTTTCTCTGCCATCAAACCCATCACTTGATCTGAGGAGATGAAAACAGTTAAGTTATATCTAGAATGGTACAGGAGGTCAAGGAAGAACAAAGTCTACCAAACACTGATTAGAACTACTATTAAGACTTCTCTTGCATTTTCGCCTTTATAGAGTATTTAATAGTCTTCCAGAACCCTTGTTTAGGATGACCCAAAATTATTCTGTAAGCTTAAGTGGCAAGGCTGAACTGGAATGCTGGTGGCCAACCCCCACCTCAAATATTAGACCACACAGTTTTTCATCATCTTAGCTAGTCCTAAAGTCATTAGCCCTTACAACAGCTTTACCACTTATTTATTATATATAGACAGACTTTTGTTATTCAGGATATGAATGATTTAAAATCCTGATCACTTAAAAATTATTAATTATTAGCACTATTTCCAGTGCTACATAGATTTTCATATTCATAGTTTCAGCATATAGTTCTACTTTCAGTTTGGTCAGACTTATTCCATACTGAATATGCATAGCACAATTTTCTGCATGTTTACCATTGTCTAACCAACTGATCTAATTCTCAGGTAATATGCATAGGGTTGCATCTTAAGATACTAAGATTACATTCAAGAAATTGTTTTTCCTTTATAATATTACCCCTAGCTCTCATTTTATAATACAATTCTTTACATTTCCTTCAAGTTAAATTGTTGAAGTGATGAGAAATGTCTTTGGTGAATTAACAGCTTGTTAGCCATGAAGAAATCAGCAGGCTGAGTTTCTCTAGAGGTTTGGTGTACAAGGTACTAGCAGAATTGATTAGAAAAGTAAAAATTGTGAATTTGAATGCATTTAAATATATCTAAAATTTAACATCAAAATTAGCTTAATACAACCCTTACTGTGTATTTTTAACTTAAAATGGTCTTAATGAAAATGTAATCACAATAATCAAGGACATGAAGTCGATTGGAAAAACTGACTTTTATGCATGAAACAGAAAAATACATTCATGTTTTGTGGTTTTGATTATTAGAAAAAATGAATAACAGAAAAATGTACTTTTTGTAAGAGTAGAGTAAAATTGGAAGCTTCTTTTACTATTCTTTTTCCTCTTTCTTTTTTCTTTCTTTCACCTCTTTATGAGCTTGCATGTTTTTTTTGTAAAACTTTTAATACAGTGTATTTTAAAAATAATTAAGGATCCAAATGGTTAAATAAATAACATATTATAATCTCGAGGTGCAAAGTCTAGCTATTGGGGATTGAAGTTATCATCAGCTCTGATTATTAACTTGACTATTAACTTAACTAAATGTACTTGACAAATTGTGCCCTAACGTCTAGGAAGCTATAGGTTTCCTGCACCATTATAACTGAAATATATTGTTGTTGAGTTATTCCTTTGCTAGATTAAAGCACTTACGCATGTATCTTTGTGCATATCATTCAGCATCAACATTCTTTCCCCATAATAGCCCACTAGATCTCCTATGAAATCATCAAAAAACAGCATGAAGTCAACAGCATTCCCATTGTTTATCCTCTATGTGCGGATATTAGAGCTCTGCCCAACCATCATGTTTAATGCATCCCATGTCAGATATTCATTTCTCAGAATTTCTTGAAAATAGCAGTAATGTTTGATGTAAAGAATCTGTGCCCTGCAACATTATTAACACAAACTGAATATAGTTGATACCGAGTTTCAGCAATGGAAATAACATATTATCTTACTTGACAAAAGCAGCTCATATTGAGTTTATAGTGCTGTTAATGGAAGGATGTCTTTCACATGAGAATTTTTTGGGAAAGACTAACAAAACTTTGTTAACAAACGATAACTACACTACTATGTAGTGTGAAGCGCAACACTTCCACTTCAACTATGGGAAGGTTTGACAAAGAATCTTGGTACAGTTCCAAGTGACAAATAGAGACTTCCTAGATTATATTTTCACTTTGAGCTTATTTGTATGTTACAAATCTGAAACCTGCTTTAAGTGTTGCATGAACTGTTGTATGACCCAGCTAATTGCAATTAGTTTACTGAACTATATTTAAGCAAACCACTTGATATGGTATTGTGTGGTACATGATAGAATCTTAATGAGAAATTCTAGGGAAATTGCTCCCTGCCTAAAATGTTCATTAAGGATTGTATTTATTTTATTTCCTTTCATTTATATCCAGCTGTTATCTCTAGCAGATCAAAGTGGTTTACATAGGAATCTTATTTTATTTAATACCAGCTCTGTGAAGTTGATTGAACTGAAAGAGAGTGGCTACCTTAAGTCATCCAAAGTGTTGCCATGTCAGAAAGTAGATATGAATCTGATTGTGCCACAACTGAGATCACTTCAATTGAAGTCCCACACATTACACTGACTAGAAATTGTTTTTTCCGTCTTAATGTTTCTGCAGGTAGAAACAACCGAAAATACAGAAATTGAAGCACTTTCCATGCATGTTCACAGGGGGAGATCCAAATAATTTTACATTTGCCTGAAATAGCTGACTGAAGTACAAACACATACACACACGTATTCATGAAAAAATGTGTAGGTGGTGTAATAGTAAGAGATTGGGACATTTTTAATAAAGAAGTATATTTTCATTCCTGTGCATGAAAAAGGCTCTGAGAAGAGTTTCCAAAGTTCAATGATAAGTACAGAATTTAAAAGAATAGGGTTAGAAAAGGAAAAGGGCAAATTCACATATTTACTCAAAGTTACACATGCTCAAACATTGATCTTTATCTTGCAAGAATTATTTGTTAAGCCGTCATAATTTAAATACCATCTTGAAAGCATTTATTTGAAACAACAATTCTCTGAAGTGAAGGTAGTCAATGCATTCACTTTCAAATTAGTTAAAACAACTTTTAATAGAATGTGTAAAGGTCAAAATATTTTACATTGGGCTTGCTTTACTTTGCTGTGGTTTGATTTGGAGGTCTGTTTCCTTCTCCACATTTACTTCAGAGCCTAAATCTGAAGAGATGAGAATTAAGATGGGGCCAGATTATCATGGCGAATGTTTTGTGGTCACTAAGAGTCAACATCAAATTGATGCTATGTAATTAATCAGTAATAATCACAGCCTAGTGATATATTTTATTAAAATTCTGCAGAACTATTGCAAAGATGGGTAGGAGCAGAACTAAGAAAATGTTAAAATGTGAAGCAAAGAATCTTAGAAACATAAAGTTAAACAGTTAGCATTTCTCAAACAGTTCCTCAATGCATGCCAAGTTTCTCATATTTCACAAAGACTCCTTTTTATATTGTAAGAAATAAGCCAAAATGTCAACTATTGAACTTGTGGAAATTGATGCTGCTGCTAGCAACATTTAGCAACAATAAGCAGGCTCTGTTTGTGATAGAATGAAATGTTCCTAGACCTTCTCATGTCCTTAGGTAACAATATATGCAGTGAATATTTCAATACCTTTTTCTTTGGGACTGAATTCACACACCCTTCAAGGGGGAGAGTGGTAATAAGAAGGGGAAACACAACTTTCACTAATTTCAACCAACTACCAAATATTGGTACATTACATGCTTATTCCCTAGTACAGGGGTGTCAAAACTCACATAATCACAGAGTCATCACATGACATATTGCGACTTTTCCTCTCTTCACTAAACTGGGTGTGGGCATGGCCAGCATGTGATACATCCTGCCTGCAGGTCGCAAGTTTGACACCCCTGATCTAGTAGAAGATAAAACTAAATACCTTCCCTTTCTGATGCTTCTCCTGGGAAAGAAAGTACTTATCTCCAAAGGTACCATTTTTATTCTGTTAATTTGTTTACTTTAGTTTTAAGTTCAAATATACAATAGCATATTTAGTTGCAAATATGGACATACTGAGACATCTGTCTCACTTGGTGAGCCGGTCTTAGAACAGGTCTTGAATTTCTTAAAATCCAAAGCAGACTGTCCATTTTAGTCACAATCAACATTTCTCCTTCGTACTATCAGCTACTGAAGTATTATCTTTAATACATAATATGTAAATTCTCAAAGCATCATTTTGCTCTTTAGTGAGTTTAGATATTGCAAAATGGTTTAATTATAAAAACAACAGACCTAGTCCTGGACCTGTGTAGCTAGAAATAAATGTGCAATCAAAACTGCAATTACCTGCAGAATTTAGTGTAACCAGATCAGCAATCACATAACAAACACAGGCTAGTTTTGCATTCTGATATGAATATAGTTAGATCCAAAGCAATTTTCCTTTATTTATCTTAGCTGCTCAGCATAAATAAAGCAAGGGCATTGAAGCAATTAGCATAATTAGAGTATCGTGGTCAGGCCCTGTGTGATTTCTAGAGACGTTTCACTTTAGATTTTTTTTTCTCATACAAGAGTTTCCCTAAGCCACTAAAACATCGCTCTGGGCATTTTTGTATTTCAAATTTGCAAGTTGTCAGTTTGAAAAACCCTTGACACATGGATGTGAAAGCATCTCACAGACAACCACAGAAGGTGTACCCTCCGCTTTTCATTACTAAGAAGCAGGGGAATTTCCTTTCTCTGTTGTTTGTCTATTTACCATTTACCTAGAATGTCAAATGTAATTATCTAACTAAGGTGAAAAGAAGCAAGGGTTAATAACTTACAAAAAAGTTTAGTTATCCATCTTTCAGAGACTCTCATTGCTTCTCATTGCTCTTTCATTTTCTTTGCTGATTAAATATTTGATTAAGTTTTAAATTTGATACAAATGCTTTCTTATTAATTAATTTTATTATCATTGTCTTTTAAGCCATATTATCTCTTACTTCGGAACATTAGATACTTTCTTCAGGTTTTTTCAGTGATTTACATTTTTGTTCTTTAGCACATTAAGCCTATTGACATGTATTGATTATCAGATTTTTAAAATACTTTAAACGTATTTGGTTTGGGCTTAACTATAATGTGGGAAGCTAACCATCATGCAATGTAAACCAAGCAATCGGATTTTATTCAACATGCCATAGTTAAAATAAACTATGACTTAGAATACAGTGTAAACCTAGCAATTGTGTGTAAAGCATGGCTTATGATTTATTATCCATTTATTAGTAGCCTACCTTTATTATTTTTACAAATAACTCAAGGTGGAGAATATATCTAATACAACTTCCTCCTCCTATTTTCCTCACAACAACCTTGTAAGGTAGGTTGGGCTGAGAGAGACTGACTAGCCCAAAGTCACTCAACTGGTTTCATGACTAAGGTGGGATTTAGCGTTCAGTTTTATGATTTATATAATTTATAGTTTATATGTGGATGTAAAGCTGCTGCATTTAGCTCTGTCACCTCTGGCATTGGAAGGGATTGATTATATATGGATCTATCAGGCTGATTTTTGACATTCTTAGTTCAAAGGCAGAGGATCCTTCTCAGGATTTTTTCTTCCACTTAGTTAACTGACACCCATCATTGAGATCTAACTGCTACTATTGTATCTGGATTCAATCCAGATGCATTTTACAAGTTCCGTTCTGAGATTTTCTCTATATGTACAGCTGAATAAAGTTGAGTAGAGTAGAATAGAATTCTTTATTGGCCAAGTGTGATTGGATACCCAAGGAATTTGTCTTTGGTGCATATGCTCTCAGTGCACATAAAGAAAAATAAAATAGAATACATTCATCAAGAATCATAAGATACAACACTTAGTGATAGTCATAGTTACAGAAGTTACAGAAGCAACTACACATGTCTATGGATGAAGAAATAGTCCCCATCGTAAAACAGATCCTCCCTTATACTATATTTTCAAGAATTTGTCTGTATGATTAAAAAAGAAATGGAAGAATTATAATATATGATGCCAAATTGCTGTTTGAAGTTACAGAGTCTTTTGCACTAGATCAAGGCATGAACAGTTGAATACTGAGAGGCAAAAATCACTGTGATTTCCAGACTTTAAAAGGCTGGTGGTAGAATGGAGAACATGTCCAGGGCAACACAACAATCAAATCTGTGATGTACCACTGCAGGCAGATGAAAAGAAAGCTGCATGAAATTTGCTGGTACAAGTTTTGAAAACTGGAGGCCTTTCTGTAGGATAGAAAGCCTACATCATTTTGCGAGAAAGGTCTGCTTCACCTCAGAAAACCCCAACTTTCTTGGCATTTTTATTATTTGTTATATAATGAGCCATTCACCTTTACAACTTGTAACTTAAATATTCCATTTTAAATGCTCAAGCTCCCATTTTATTGCATATTGTTTTATGGGAATATGTTTTATTCTTTGTTAAGTGCATCAAATTGCCTTTTGCTGAAGATAGATTTTTCAAATGAAGTTATTATTATTTGTTATTATTCTCATAATTAAATACAGGAAACAAGCATGGATAAGAGCCAAAAGTAACTTCATCACCAATATGCCAATAATACAGGTAGTCCTCGACTTACAACCACAATTGAATCCAAAATTTCTAATGCTAAGCAAGGCAGTCGTTATGTGAGCTTTGCCCTATTTTATGACCTTTTTCCCACAGTTGTTAAGCAAATCACTGCAGTTGTTAACTGAATCATATGGTCATTAAGCCAATCTGGCTTCCCCAATGACTTGGCTTGTTGAAAGTCAGAAGGTCAGAAATGTGAAATATGACTCCAAAAAGTTGCAACTGACATAAATACATGCCAGCTGCAAAGCACTTAAATTTTGATCATAGGGATGCTGCAGTGATTGTATGAAAACCAGTCAGGTTTTTTTCAGTGCCATTGTAACTCTGAATGGTCATTAAAAGAATGGTTGTAACCTGTACCCAACTTTCCAACACCAGGAGATCTACCATTGATGACTATCCTAGTGCTTAGAGACTGTAAAATCTGGATGGGACAAAACTGATGGATGCTGAAACCAAGAAAAATAGAGTTATTGTTTCTACTGTTGTCTCTTAATGGGTAGCACTACTCATGAACAGCAAGTTTGTGATTTAGGGATACATATAGATTCACAGTGAATAGGACGGAAATCTTACATCAGTCCCAACATAGCTCTATTCCACCTCCCACCAGACTGGTCTCCCTTGTTTTTCCTACCTAATTGTTGCACATTTCTGCAAAACTCAGGGTTAGTGATTTATAGTGTTCACTTACTTGCCCAATTCCTGCGGTTCTGTTATATTATCTGCTATATAAGAGCCGAGGTGGCACAGTGGTTAGAGTGCAGTACTGCAGACTACTTCAGCTGATAGCTAGCTACAGTTTGGCAGTTCAAATCTCACCAGCTTAAAGTTGACTCAGCCTTCTATCCTTCTGAAGTGGGTAAAATGAGGACCCAGATTGTTGGGGAAAATATGCTGACTCTGTAAACCACTGTAAAAGGGCTGTAAAAGCACTATGAAGCTGTAAAGTCTGCTATTGCTATATTAAATTATTGGTTTGTTCTGAATTAGCTTGATATCTCCTATTAAGGATAATCTTCCCAATAAGATATGTGGTCAGAAATAGAATATAGAGTATAGAAGTTTATTTGTATGCCGCCCTTTTCCCTGGGGGGACTCAGGGCGGCTCACAACCCAAAAGGGAGGGGGAGACAAACTTTTAACATAAAGACAATACATAATTAAAAACACAACATTCATACCATTCGGGCGGGTTACAGTCTTAGCCCCAGGCCTGATGGGATAGCCAGATTCTGAGGGCTGTGCGGAAGGTCTGGAGGGTGGTGAGGGTACGAATCTCCACGGGGAGATCATTCCATAGGGTCGGAGCTACCACTGAGAAGGCTCTCCTCTGCATAGTTGCCAGTCGGCATTGACCGGCAGATGGAACTCGGAGGAGGCCTAATCGATGAGATCTAATAGGTCGCGTGGAGGTAATTGGCAGTAGGTGGTCTCTCAAGTACCCAGATCCACTACCATGTAGGGCTTTATGGGTGACAAGTAGCACCTTGAAGCGTACCCGGAGATCGACAGGTAGCCAGTGCAGCTCGTGGATAGGTGTTATGTGGGTGAAGCGAGGTGCACCCACAATCGCTCGTGCGGCCACATTCTGGACTAGCTGAAGTTGCCGAATACTCTTCAAGGGCAGCCCCATGTAGAGCACATTGCAGTACTCCAGCCTAGAGGTCACAAGGGCACGAGTGACTGTTGTGAGAGCCTCCCGGTTCAGGTAGGGGCGCAACTGGTGCACCAGGCGAACCTGGGCAAATGCCCCCTGGTCACAGCTGACAAATGGTGTTCGAAAGTCAGCGGTGGATCCAGGAGGACTCCCAAGTTGCGGACCCTGTCTGAGGGGTATAATGTTTGACCCCCCAGCCTGAGAGGTGGAATGCTTGCCGAATTGGTGGGAGGGAAACACAACAGCCACTCGGTCTTATCTGGGTTGAGCATGAGTTTGTTAGCCCTCATCCAGTCCCTAACAGCTTCAAGTCCCTGGTTCATCACGTCCACCGCTTCATTGAGTTGGCACGGGGCGGACAGATACAACTGCGTATCGTCCACATACTGGTGGTATTTTATCCCGTGCCGCCGAATGATCTCGCCCAGTGGTTTCATGTAGATGTTAAAAAGTAGGGGGGACAAGACCGAACCCTGCGGCACCCCATATCTTAGGGGCCTAGGGGTCGATCTCTGCCCTCCAACTAACACCGACTGCGACCTGTCCGAGAGGTAAGAGGAGAACCACTGTGCAGTTCCAGAAATCTCTAATTGTGTTCAGTCAGGAGAGGAGATACTTGAAAATTAGAATCCTCTTGCTTTCTTTTGAGGACTTCCATTCTTTTGAGGCTTCCATCCTCTGTGTTTCTCCCTGGTGTGGCCTATCTGGTCTGAATCAGCCATGGACTGTGTGGATAAGCCCTGGAACTTGGGGTGGGCTTGCTACAAAATAGTCTCCTCTGTGAATCTTCAATCAATCAGAATAGAGCTGGAAAGGAACTTGAAGGGCTCAAGCAGGAGATCCTATACCATTTCAGATACGTGGCTGTCCCATCTTTTCCTAAAAAAGTCCAGTGATGACCTACAACTTCTGAAGGCAAGCTGTTCCACTGGTTAACAGTCTTAACCTTTTTATGTCCGAACATTAGTTTTTAATTCTGGCTGTCATACCTTGAGTACTGCCATTCTTACAGTATATTTTTTTAACAAATTAATGTAAGTTAAAAAAACTATTGGGATAGTATGCATCATTGCCTCATTCCTTTCCTTACTGTAAACCTATATGTTCTTGACAATCCATGGGATTCTCCAAACATAAAGGAAAAATAATAATCTGAACATGTCTATTTCCTTTTTAATTCCCAGAAGAGTACAATCCAGCAGCATCCTAAATATCACTTTTCTCTGTCATGGTGCCCATTCTTAGATGTGATATCAGCCTCCTTGATACTTGCTGCAGGCAAAGTCTCATCACATTAAAAGGATGAACTACTACAAGACTCTATTTCACTCTGCTGAACTGGGAGCAGAACAGTTTATTTGATGGGACAGTTGTGAGCCTCAAACCAATTTCCAATTTGTGTTTTCCTGTTCTTCCCCTCCTTTCTAGTCTGCCTGTATGTCTTCTATTATTAAATTAGTTTGGTATGGCATTACTGGAGACTGCTGAGGCTTGGATAGGATCCAAATAAGCTGGGTTAGTCACTTAACTCTCCTCTCATAGAAGTTTTCACAAGAATGCTTTATTTTTAGGAAAAAAGATATTCACAGTTCCTCCTCTAGGTTAAACAAACTGCATTGACTCCCAGAAATGAAATTGGCCTGTAGAAACTATTGGCGGTCTATATCCCCACCATTACATTATTTTTTATTCAAAACCTTCTTTTAAAATCTCACCAGATTTCAAAAGATTATACATTATGCATATAGTTACATAGCCTATTGTGCATGATCCAAGAGGAAACAAGAGTTCCAGTCACTCAAAAATACTGCTTTTGCAATAGTCAACATATCCGTGTAGTTCATAGAGTTGTAGCCCCAAAATGGAAAAAAAGTCTGTCCTTTTTCTTTTGTCATGTTTTAATACTATACAAGATGAAGCACTTTTCTTTTTGGTGAAAATACAGAATAGTTTACCATTTTTACCTTCTAAAATGCTTTTGTGGGAGGAGAACTGTTATCCCTGAGATTCCACTTCCAAACCCAGGCAAGGTTGGCCAGGTACCATGAGCCTTTTGCAATAGAAATAAAAAAGGAAACAGTGTTCATTCTTAAATATATTTCATTAAGTTATTCATAATTATTTCACTTTCATGTTTTCATTATACAATATTGTGGAAAAAACTTTAATAGACATGAGATTTTTAAGTGTCGTTCAACAATGAATAAATTGCCTAAAATTTTTGTTCACCCTAATAAAAGTTTAAAAATTGAGAATTGATTCATTGACTAACATGGAAGCTTAATGTTGGCTATCAAATAAAATAGGTATTATTCAGTTTATGGACTTAACAGTTCATTTTCCAGCAACAAAGAATGTCTTTCTTTAAAAGCTACTTCATTACCCTCTACTGACACAACATTATTAAAAAGTCAAACTGCTTGCCTTTTCTGTTGTAGCCAAGAAATTAAGCCCAAATAACATGGGAACATTATTATCATGCCTGCAACAACAGGATGTGATGTCAAAATAGATAATGGCATCAAGATATATAAGAGTTGTAGTGTAAAATCGCTGGGAGTTGAATGCCATATAAATTTAACAAATTAGTAGTTATACGGTTGAGGATAACTTTACAAAAGAGAAATACAAGTAAGGGAAGGAATGGTTTAGTCAGTTCCCCACTAGTATCAGTGACTAGTGTCAATGGCAAATATGTTAATGGATTGGGACCTTTATCCTGTGAATATAATGTTTCTGTGTGTTTTCTACCTGGGTTAATTCAATTATTTCTATTCTGAAGAGAATTACAGTCCCTAAATCACCTGGCTTATGGTTTGAAGTTGCTGATTCATCTGTTTCTATCATTTGAGGAACAGGATGAATTGATGTTCCATCTAGTTGCAGTCTTAGGTCAAGGCATCTACATGGAATAAATTTATGTAGGACAATTTATGTAGGTTAACCTCTGAATTACTGTGGTTTGTTCATGGGGTTGCTTTTAAAATTTTCATGAATTTTTTAGCTAAATCCAAACCATAAACTTTGATGTCTTTGGGTGTGTTTAACAACACAAAGACATGATATCAAGTTAATTATCTTCACACTAAAGAGCCTGGACTGTCCATTTAGACCCTATTCTCTTACAGTGATAACAATGTAATATTTCCAAAATTGTATCCATTAACATTAATTTGCAAAAGATTACCAATAACAATGCTTGCATTCCATATACCATAAGGATTTCTTTCATTTACATTTCCTGTTTCTGTATTAGTCTTTTTGGAAGCTGCTCTTCCCAAGATGCCTTATAATTAAAAGAAAGGAAGTTAAAAACAATAAAATATGTGGTGACATAAAACCTAAATTCAAGACAATTTTAATTAGTGCAGGATCTATATAGTCAATAATACCTATTTACCTTGCAGGTTAAACAGAACTAAAAAGCAGATAAAGTAAAAAGTTACCACAAAATAAGACAATACATTCATAAGTTGTGTGCCGCTATGAAAATGTATTTTTGCCAATCACCATGTCAACTTTGCCTCCTGGGTCATCCACACAATAGCCTCTTAGGAAAGAGGCAATTTGACTTTTGGGGACTAGATGATATCATTAAGCAATGTTCACCTTTCCTCACCTCCTCCCTCCCTTGCCCTCTCTCAGTTTCTTTGTCTGATGCCATATGACTTCCCACAATTGTTCTTTCAGGGGATCCAAGCAGCAGCTTGAACTGATGGTTTTGCCCAACCTTTTTGTTTCCATTGGGAAAGGTGAGGGATGGGCAAAGAATCTTAGAAGGTCTGCTTCTATTTGCTTTCTGTTCTACCGTGTCTTCCCTTCTTTCAATTTTCCTTTCTTCCTAATATTTACCAAATGACAAAACACATATCTGTCATGACATTTTAACATATTGCTTATTTCATTTCTATAAACAGCTTTCCAGTTAGGGTCATGGTTTTGGATTCATATTATAGTTATTTTCCCTTGTATACTTGTTTCCTACACTCCTCCATAGCAGATTGATATCTACTCTGTATTCTATATAATATGCTCTCTAAAACATTTTTTAAAATGTATTTTTATTTTTGTCTATGTTAAAATTCCCTTGTTCCATGTTAAGTCTGAGTAATTAACAAACAAATTGCAATTAAACTCCAGGACATGATCTCATGCCGATTTATCCCTTCCTTTCCTTCTGTATTTAATACTTTTCAGATACTGAAAATACCAAATCTTTGTCCTTTTCTTATTTTGATACTTATCATTAATGGAAACATTCCAAAACAATCAGCCAAATACCTATCCTTTGTTCATTTATTGCCTTCTCTGAAGATAAATTGACTGTACTCAACTCTCTTCAGCATTTTTCTTCACCTAGATATTATTGCCTTCTGCAGCCACCCCAAGGTGACTGTTATCACTTAATTAAATCCTTGCACGCTGGGAAGAAAAAACAACATTGTTCGTTTATAACCCCAAGGAGCTTTCTTTAAAAAAAAAAAGGCAGCAAGCTTTCCCCCTGTTTTATTAACTTATTCCTGGCTACAAAAAGGCATACTTTGTTGATGAGCAAAAGGCTGCATTCATTTTTGGTTGTTGTTTTTTTTTTTTAATCCAGGTAAACTTGTCTATTCCTTGTGAAAGAATCATGAGCATTGCTATGAAAAAAAGAGAGAATCTCTTTAAATCCTGCAGTTCTAGGAAAGGTCTCTATAAACATCAAGCTAGGAAAAGGGACAGGAGAGTAGTACATAGAAAACAGAAAAATAAAATGCAAGCCTAAAATTGGGACAAAGCAAAAAGTGAGGTGGGAAAATGTATTGCAAGTGCCAGGGAAAATTGGCATTATGAACAGCTTTTTTGTGGAAGGAAGATATATCAGAGCTCTTTATGTTACTGTCTAGGGCAAACTCTTTTTATTAACCTCTTGGTTAATGTTCTCTCTCTGTCCATCGATTTCAGACTGAAAAAGACTGAGAGCTCTTGCTTTTTTCCTTTGTGTTTCACCTCTATGATGTTCAGTCTGGTACTGTCATATCCTTGAAAGCAGTAAATGGAAGGAAGTGGAGGAAAACCATTCATTGTGGCAAGACTTATGCTCTGCTTTTATGTTGTTTTAAGCACAGCATTTGATATTACCAAGTTCACTTGACGCAGCATGTTTCCTTCCAGCATATGCACAATGATTTAGTTGACTTTCCATTCATTTCTACTCCATTAAACCTAGGTCTGGAAAATAGGTTTATCTATTCTAAACGTTTGGCTCAACAAACATATGTGTTTGTCCACAATGCAGAATCATTTTGCCACCTGCTGTGTTTTGCAATATAGTAAATGCTATTTAAGATTATAATACTTGGAAGAATAATTTTTGCTGGGGTATTACATATGTAAAATCACCGCAGTCCCGTGTTTGTGCATGGTGTATAATTAATGTTTTGAAGCATCCCTTGTTTTATAAATATTATACCCATCAGTTAATATGTATTCTTTTTTTTTCAATTTACGCGCTGAACAAAGACATTTTCTTTCCTGGAAAATCAGATTCTTTGTGAGGTTTGTAATTTGAGGTACATAAAAAAAAATCTACCGGAGATTGCAGTAATCTCCAGTATAATGGAAATAGTTAAAATTTGAGTGGATCTCAGTCTTGGACCAAGAATATCCTCATCCCAATTCCAAGCTATGGGTTATCATTTGGTTTATGATATGGTACCATGGAGAGGACACAAATATAATGGATAATATCTGGATTTAGCCTCACAATTGATTCAGATGTCATACGCAAAGGAACAGAAGGAGTGGTTGTCAGGAAAGAACAATACATTGCTCCAATGATGAAATTCAATTTTTTTTACTACCGGTTCTGTGGGCGTTGCAGGAGAAGGATACTGCAAAATCCCCATTCCCTCCCCACTTCTGGGGGAAGGATATTGCAAATTTTCAATTCCTACCCACTCTGGGGCCAGCAAGAAGTGGTATTTGCTGGTTCTCCAAACTACTAAAAATTTCTGCTACCGGTTCTCCAGAACCTGTCAGAATCTGCTGAATTTCACGCCTGGTTTTTTCCCTTTTTAGGCAATCCTTCATCTTTTAGATATTTGCGCCAGCACTCTTTAAGGCTTCCAATTTCAAGTCTGGTTTTTCTTTTTTTTACCCAAGTGATGTTTTAGTTTGGATGTTGTTTTTGTTTTTGTTGTTGTGAGTCATAGAGAATTGTGTTTTCAGATAGAGAGCTATAGAAATGTTTTAAATAAAAATATAACAAATAAATAAGCAATCTTGTGCTTATTTATCCTGATTCTCCCATCAGTGAGATCATGGACTACAAGCATTATAGACTAATACATCTAGAAAGCAATTTAGAAAGTACTGACCTAAACAAGTTGTCCCTAGGGAACAAATGCTGGTTATGATCTATAAAACCCTGCATCACTTATGCACTGCTTATTTGAGGGGCCATCTATCTTGTGGCTCTCCGGCTGGTATATGCTGACAGGTTTGGTACATTCAGTTCTATCACAATGTCATCTTTCATGACTCAAGAAGTTCATCTTCCCTCTCACAGCACCTGACCTCTGGAATGAAGTTCCTCTTGAAATCCATGTGACTCCAACCTTGATGCATCCAGAAGACCTTAAAGAACTGGCTGTTCTCCCAGGCCTTACACTAGGGTAGATGGCGGTGTGTGTATATTATTGGCCACACCACCATCCTGGTTATGTACTTTTTCTTGTTCTTAGTTTATTTTATTTTTTCTTGTTCATATCATATCTTATTGCTGATATATTATTAGCCACTAGACTCACTGGGTAGTATCTAAATTAAATAAATTAAATTATTTTTCCTTTGCTTCCTTAATTGAGCTGGGCATATATTTTTCTGGCTTTCATTCACTGATTCCTTTTTTAAAAAAAATTAAATGAAATGTAAATTGAACTTGAGCTAAGGCTAAAAAAATATTTTAAATGTTTTTGAAAAACATTGTTATGCTCAATTATAAAATACAATGTGATTCCATAGTAATATGAATAGTTACAAATTGTCAACCATTGTTTGTTTCTGAAGTAAATGTATGGCCTAGTCCTCAACATGGGTGTTTAGAAATAATTTCTAAATTTCTAAAAACAAATTCACTGTAATTTACCACTTTATATTTAAAAAGGAAAAAACAGTTTAGGGCAGGAAGCTGGTGTGCTTGTATTTAAGCAAGGATATTGGAAGTTAGTGGAATCCATATTAACTTACATAGGCATAAAATAGCCATTATGTTTGAGAGATGTGGGAGAGAAGTAACATCCTCCTGCAGGCTAAAGTAGGATTAGATGTCCCATTGACAAGTGTGTTACATATTCTCTTCTTACCTGGTTTTATATTCCAGCTGTGAGACAGTGATGGGAGGTTTATCCAACAGTACCCTGTAAAGGTAAACCAAGCCACTGTTCTGAAAACATTCAGACTTAATCTTCTAATTAATTTTAGTATGAGCAGACATTTCTGCTTTGTGGGATATACTCCCACCGTAAACAGCAATGCACGCTCAATACTGGATTTTAAAAAAACCTACCTACAAAACATGCTTGTTTATCTGGAATGTACTCTAGCGCCTCTGCGAAGCCCCAGTTTGAGAAGGCACCAAGTGGAAGTTGCCAAATGGGGTGAGGAAGAAAGAAGAAAGTAAGTCTGCAGTCTAAATTATTAATTTACCTATGCTTCTGATCTAAATTCTCATCTAAATTATAGATCTGAAGCACAGGTAATTTAATGAAGATCTTTTAGGAGTAAAATATAGAGAGGGGAAAGGGGGAAAGAAATAGACAGGGGGAAAAGAAAGTGTATTATGGTATTCTCAGTTCAACATTTACACTCAGTTTATCAATGTTCTATGTGGTTTTCTTTTGTAAAAGGTCCATAGACGTACACTATGTGCTGTGTAAATCCAATCTCCCCGCCCTTACACAAACACAAAAATCAGCTTTGGGTGTTTCTGCTCTTAAGCCCTGAGAAAAATGTCCATTGCATGATAGTTTTAGTTCTGAGTATTTATATTCCTTTTTGCGCTGAGTATCTTGTGATCTTTTGTGTGATCTCTCTGGTACTAAAACTATAGAAACTACTTCAATCATACATGTTCAGCATGAACAGGCATCCTTTGAAAGGTCAGTGCTTTAACTAACTCCCACAACAGGAAATTTTAATTGCATATGGCAGCCATTTATTCCTCCCTCGCAAAATCTCGCTCCACATTACCTTATAGATCTTTTTTTTAAATCAATATACACCTTTTTTTTAAAGTAGTTTTAATTTCTCCCTTTTAAAAATCTTGGAAGTTTTATTCATGTTTTCATCCACGTTGGAGCATTAAAATAAAGATGCAAACAAGATTCTAATATTGCCATGTGGATAAAACACATTTGAAGGAGGTGCAGCTCATCTTTAAAGAAGGAGTACCTACATTATTATATGCCTTACATAGAGAAGTGGTAACTGTATTTTGAAATTGTTGAAAAGAAGATAAGTAATGTGACTGTATTTATCAAGGGGCATTTATCAAAGGGCATTATCAAATGTGAATAAAGTCTCTGGAAATCATACAATTCAGTACCAATTTATCCTGTTACAGCATATCAACTTAGTGAAAGCTTTTCACTTAGATACCTGCTACTTTCTGGAATTTAAAGCCATCCAAGAGTTTCAAACTATAGCCAGTCATCAGACTATTAAAACCTTAATCCTAGTAAGACCTAGCATATAAATTAAAACTGATCTCTCTAGTTGACTTCTCTGTGCTAGCTTTGAATGAAACATCAGACAACTATCAAATAGCAGTTTTATCCTTGCTATAGATTTTGCCTGCAAATCAGCATCTTCTTGGATTCTATTACAGAAGTGAGAATATATTAAACAATTTAGATCTGTGTACGGTGGCATAATTAACAGGAAGGGAGGGTTAATTAACAGAACACTGTCAAAAAGTGCTGTATATTTTTAAGTCAGTAAGTAGCTTATAGAAATTGCATTGCTGCTCATCATAATATAATGACTGGGTAGCTAACAACACATACAACACAAAATAGCACAGTATAATAAACAATAACATAATGCAAATGAGGCTTCTAATAAACTTCTCATGATTCATCACAATATATATCAGGCTTCATTAACATTTTGGCCTCAGCACCTGAGTGAAAGGCCATATCTTTTAAGGTCTTTCAGAAAGCTATCATGGTTGGGCGTGATATGAGATATGTTATTCAATAAGGCAGGCACTCCTCAGGCAAGGCGTTTTTACTGGGTCCCTTTCCTGTTTCACAGAAAGACCTAAAGCATCCCCATTTTGCTGAATTTAATTGGATGAGTGAACCAACCAACTCCACAGGTAACTCAGTCCTGTCCTATTCAGGTCTTCATAGGAGATAAGTAATGCATTGAATTCAGTTGCTTGAATTGAACTTTATTAGTAGCCGGTGCAACTCATAAAGCCCTATTGTTATGTGGGCTTATTATACTGCATCCCTAATTACACCTGCTATATTTCTGCAGTTTCTGAATGTATGGGGTGGGACAGTGGTTAAAATGCAGTATTGCAGGCTAACTCTGCCTACAGGCAGGAGTTTGGTCCTGAGCTGCTCAAGGTTGACTCGGCCTTTTATTCTTTTGAGATCAGTAAAATGAGAACCCACATTGTTGGGGTAATATGCTGACATACAGCTTAGAGTACTGTAAAGTACTATGAAGGTGGTACATAGTCTATGTGCTCTTGCTGTGCTCTTTAAAACAGTCCTATGTAGAATGCCTTGTAGTACTGTAGTTTAACCAAGAGGTGACTAAAACATTAATGACCTTTGAGTAGAATCTCCTGATTCAAGAATGGGCAAAATTGGCACACAAATGGATTTGTGTAAAGCTGTTCTGGCCATTATTCCCACCTAATTCTCAAGCAGCAGCCACAAGTACAAGAAAACCCAAATTGTATGCCAGTTTTGCAGGGGGGAGTACCTATCCCATTCAGATATAGAAATTATGGATCTGGGGACCCTAAAATCCACAGGCATTCAGTTTTACTAGCATTCAGTTGAAGCTTCTTTTTCTTAATCAAGACTTCCACAGTCTCCAGGCCTAGATCTATTTCTGGACTCCCATCTCTGAAGATGGAAGTGGAACTGCTGCAAAAGTTGCTTTCCACTTACAAACCACTACCAGTCCATGAACATTGGTATGAAAAGTAGTTGAAAGATCAAGAACATAATAAATATAGTGCCCTGCTGATGGTCACCAACAAGTTCAGAAAGTGTTGCTTATTTCAGTAGGATTTTGTTAATCGAAAACCTTTTATTTTGAAAGGAAAGAGCTGAAGTCCAAATTTTAAAGCAGCATTTTTTGCATGTAATACTGGCTTGCCTTTAGACCACAAATTGTGATTTCTCATTGTAATATTGTACTCTATTCAATATACTGCTGCGCTTACAGGTGTTATTCAAATATATTTCCTGTTATAATTTTGTAATGTTATTAATATGCTTTAGGCACTCTGCATTATTTTATTCCAATCTTGCTACTTTTGATTTCTTCACTGTGTGGAAATGCACACAGATGCACACACAGAGATGGGTCAACTGAGAAGATCAAAAAAGTCAAGTTGATTTCAGTTACATGGTCAAAGCACCACCTCATTTTCATACATGTGAAAAAAAGGGGCTGGGATTCAGTCACACACTTATGGCTATGATCTTGATTTTCTTGAGACCCCCCTCCCCGAAAGATGGCCTGCACACGCACTATTTGATTTCTTTGAATTACTACCAAAATGATATAAGATAGTTATAAATGAGAAGTAATTAAGGGGCACTGAATTCTGTGAATGGAGAAAGTGTATTTTGCTAACAATTTATAATTTAACAATTATAAAGCATTAGTACCTACCCTGAATGGTCAAAACCAATTCTCACCTAGATGCAGTTATAATATAATTGTTTATTGAAAGAGAAAAAGTTTTAGAGGTCTTTCTAGTTCAGTTGGATATCATTTAAAAGGAATTATCAAGCAGCTAGATTTGCATTTTATAGTGATGTGTCCTTCATAGATAATGGTTCTTTGCAAAGCTAACATTCTGCTTTGTTTTATTTATTTGTTTTTATGAAAACAATTTAAACTTACTTTTCCATCCCCATGAGCACAAAGATAATGGATAAAGGGCCTATCACATTAAAAATACACTCAAACAAAACTTTCATCAAGCAACATGAAGACAACATTTTTAATATGTCCTGCCCAGTATGGCCTTGTCTTTGCTATCAGTAAAAACACTGTTATTCAAACTATTCTGAACTTTTCTTATTTAATTCCAACCACATTTTATTTCAATTCCTTCCACTGCTTGCCAACAAATTGTGTCCAGTTTCTAAGTCTGTAGGAGAGGTAGGGCCAATTAGGTTCCCTACAAATTAGAATATTCTCTATAGATTAGAGTGATTTCCCCCCAAACCAGTTTCCAGTTTTTTGAAATTGACTCATCATAATTATGTTTAGAGGCAGAATACTTAAACTTAAAAAAAATCTTTTTCCCTGGAGCCTCTGCAAAGCTATTAACAATTAAAATTAGAAATAAATAAATGTACAGATATTAATGTTATTATATGTCACCGGGCTTTTAATCTCAAAGCTCTTTACCTTATGATTATTATATTATTTATATAATTGTTTATAGTATATTACATATTAATTGCTGTTTTTATCCTGTACTACATTTACAGAAGCATGATAAATAAAAGTAGTACTCCAATTATTACTTTAGCTGCTATCAGATGCTACATATCTAATTGGTGACAACCCTGTGTTCAAAGTAATGCTTAATTCCAGTTATAATATAATTATATCTTAACAGTAGAAAGTTCTAATTAAAATTATCTGTTTGCCAAGGAGGAAAGTTTAGTATATCACTAAGTCTGTTAATCAAGGGTGAGCAGTTTTCTTGTTGATCATAGTCTAAATTATAAAGAAAACATTACAGATGCCTGCTGCATTGGGCAACAACACATACATTCATTTAAACTATGTATATCTTTCTTTTAACTGAAGTAATTGTGAAATATGTTCTTTTTGCATTCATAGTTAGAGAGAAGAACAGATGGTGAAGGCTTAGTTTAAAATAATATATCATTAAAATAGCATAGCTTACTGGTAATTCCTCATTCTAACTGGAGTTTAGGTCAGAGTAACAGGATTGGAAGGGATGGAAAGGGTAATATGGTTTATAATCCAAGCATTGAGACGTTTAGGGACAACATTGTTGTGTTCAAAGATATCCTTGGAAGGGTAATATAATAATGTTTTGAAGTACCCTTCTCCTCTTTATTAACATATAAAATCCTCTTCAGTCCCACTGGACTCTGGGCAGTGAAAAACACACACACACACACACATATATATATATATATATATATATATATATATATATATATATATATATATATATATATATATGTGTGTGGTGTGTGTGTGTGTGTGTGTGTGTGTGTGTGTGTGTATGTATATGTATATGTATATGTATATGTATATGTATATGTATATGTATATGTATATGTATATGTATATGTATATGTATATATATATGTAGTTCTCTAGTTGTTCGGGTTTTCTCCCGCGTAGAATTGGAGATGTCTTGGCGACGTTTCGACGAAGTCTCATTCGTCATCTTCAGGCGGCTTCAGACTACTTCAGGTTTGGTGTTTCCAGTTCTACTCCTGGAAACACCAAACCTGAAGTAGTCTGAAATATATATATATAAAATATATATATTTTAAATATATATATATATATTTAAAATATATATATTTTAAATATATATATATTTTAAATATATATATATTTAAAAATCACTTAGTTTCCTACTAGGATGAGGGAAAAACTGCACATTGGAATAGTATACATTTCCCTTTGTTTCCAAAACATAAGGTTGAGGCCATTAATAATATTTATATATACTGTATCAAAAATAAAACATAAAATAAATAAAAATCCCTAGCACACTGATTTTTCAAACTGTGATAAAAACAATGCCACACTGAGATTTTTGTACATTACAGTGTATTTGAATACCCACTGCTGGGGTTGAATGAAAATAGTTGATGCTTTTCGTATGTATAGGTAGTCCTCGACTTACAATGTTTATTTAGTGACTGTTCAAAGTTACAATGTCACTGAAAAAAGTGACTTATGACCATTTTTCATACTTACAACCATTCAGCACCCCCATGATTGCATGATCAAAATTTCAGATGCTTGGCAACTGACTCATATTTATAACGGTTGCAGTGTCCAGGAGTCAATGTGATCAGCTTTTGACAAGCAAAATCAATGGCAAAATCAGATTCACTTAACAACCATGTTACTAATTTATCAACTGCAGTGATTCACTTAACAACTGTGCCAAGAAAAGTTGTAAAATGGGACAAAACTCACTTAACAAATGTTTCACATAGTAACCGAAGTTTTGGGCTCAATTGTGGTTACAAATTGAAAATTACTTGAATAGTGTTGATCATTTGCTTAAAGGGTAGAATAACAAAGATTATGCACAGATGCCAAAATCCAGAATTTCTTCAGTTTCTTTCTCTAAAAGAGACCAGATTTTCAATATAAAACAGTCAAGAGAGGCAGAATTTCTTACTGTACTCCTGATTATATATATACCTTCTGCACCTGCTTCTATTGCTTCTCATACGCATATGTAAACATGCACATTCACAGATAATGAAGTACTCTTAATCAAAATAAATCTATCAAAGAAAGTCATGGAATATAATGAATTATATCCTATCTAATTCTGGCAAGATGGGAGTCAAAAAATTATGATTTGGTGGGAAGAGCAGGGAAGAAATGGGAAAAGGAGTAAAGTCCAGTTATTTTAGGAGAACTCTGTTTTTCAGCATTTCTAGAACAGGATAAATTACTATGCAGTTTTCTAGATTAAGAGAGTTCGTTTTTAATGCTATAGATAAGAAATATCAAGTAGAGTTGTGAGCAATATAATTGGGGGGTTGATTTCGTGCTATGTAATTTCCAAAAATAGTGAAGGTGACATAAAAGGGCAAAAATGGCATTAAAAAAATGAAATAAATGAAAGCACAATAGGGTTTTATATATCTGCCCTACATATTGTTCTGATTCACATTCACAGGAATTAAAATTTATCAGCAACATTATTTAAATACGCCACAGCTCCTTGTTAGGTCTGAAAATAATTTGCCTCCTATTGACCAAATAAATTTACTAAGATCTGACAAGGAGAAAATCCCACTGTTACTTTCTGCCTTGATTAGAACTGTTTTTAGGACCAAGAAAACTATTAATCAGATACTTGGATGCCTTTAAAGTGTTTATTTTAGTGTTTCCTCTAAGATTTTGTCTCAAACTACTTTGGGGGGGGGGGAGAAAAATGTAGATTTCGGCATGGTATTATGATAAATCTTCTCAAGGAGGGGCATGTATTAACATTTTTGTCGGTACTTTTTCATCTTAATCCAACCTTGTTTAATAATCAGAAAATTCGACATAGTGGGTAAGAAGATGTAATTAACTCTTTGACCCCAGAATCTTAATTGGTGCCTGTTGAAAACAGTGGGGCAGTTTGAAAAAAAGTGGCCTGTGGTGATTGAAATAGCATAATACATAATAAGTCCCTCCTCCCCCAAAATCAAAACAAGGCAATTCTGGAGAATTTTAGTTGTGTTTTGTATATAGCCAGTAGGAGAAAAGGGTCATTAAACCAACCAGCATTTCTACCTACTCTTTTTAAAATCAGGGATGATCACATTTCTACAAAATATGTTTCTTTTTTACATTGTCAACTTTTAGAAATCAGTTCAAGAGAGAAGAGTTCTGCATATTTGAAGGAAAAGTATTGTTTAATGTTGGAGACGGCTAAACTATAATTTACATCTTGATGAGATTGGTTCATAATAACAGGACAGTATGCAAATCCATAGCGATAATCACACTTCCTGCTGCCGTTAAAGGTGAAATGATTATACAACAAATTGCTTTTAAAAAAATCTAGTCTGTTGTTTATTGACAGAGTTTCGGTGCCGCATAAATACCAATTGGTTTCTCTACTGAGTGATGAAGAAAACCTTGCATCAGACATTTCCATGCCCAGGGCTTAATGCCTTATTGAATTACTCTAACTGGCTATGTTTTTGCCCCTGAGGAAGCTATAACTGAAGCATGCAGAGCATTGAAACACAGTTACTCATGCAAGTATTCATGTAGCTCAGCAACCTTTTGAGGCACCAATACTTTCTCTTGTTCTGCCTTTTAGTTCTGGCTCTGCCTTTATTTGGTTTGGTATATTCCTTGCCACCATTTAAGACAATTCACTGACATAGCAATGTGAAGGGTCTATTTAGTTAGACATCCAAGGATTCAGGGAATGTTATCACTATTGGACATTGGCAGTTGATAGTTATGCATATTACATGTACATATTTTCTTTCAGAAGGACATCAATCAATACATCATATCATTGATAAAGATAGAGATGCAGTGCTTCTAAATTAAGCTTTTGTTATTGTTCAGTCACTAAATCACGTCCAACTCTTTGCGACATGATGGACCATACCACACTAGGCTCCCCTGTCCTCCCCTGTCTTCTAGAGTTTGCCCAAATTCATGTTCATTGGATCAAAATTAATTAATCTACTTTTCAAAAAATCCATTTGAATAATCATTGTTGCTCAAAGTTAGAGCTGTTTCAGTATATTCATTGGGAAATAATTTTCCCAACATTTATTCTACATCTGTAGAGATTCTCAGTCATGCAGGTCTTTGTTGTCCCAAGGTGCTTTTTTCAGAAGGCAACTGGACTTCCTTGTTTTTTCTTTCTTTGAACATATTTCGCTTCTCATCCAAGAAGCTTCTTCAGCTCTGAGCAAAATGAGAAGCAAAATTTCTTTAAAGAAAAAAGAAAAAAAAGAAGAAAGTCCAATTGCCTCCTGATAAAGCATCTTTGGGACATTCTGCATTGGGCTTTTGAAAACTAGTGATTTCTCCTGCCACTTATTTATTTGATTTAGAAGATGTCCGACTCCATAACAACCTTGGGTAGCTCCCATTTAAAATGGAAAAAAGATCAAAAGATTCTTAAGGTCCTTGACAGGCCACATTTCTTTTGGATTCTTTCTTTCTTTAAGATGTTTGATCCAAAAATCAAGTGGAGCCTGGCGACTCATATGGTTAGAATGCTGGGTTGACAAGCAGCAAGCCCATGTTCAAGTCCCCAGTGCTGCTGCGGGGCAGGGTTTAACTCCCATCTTTCATTCCAGCTCCTGCCAGGAAAATAAAAGGAGCTCCCCCACCAGGTGTTCCATGGGCAACATTGATATCACCAGCTACTCTTTCAACCCCAAAGTGTGTTGGTGACACAAATGCTATGTTATCCAAAGATAGTTGATGTATTGCTTCTTAAACATAAAAATGCCTGAATATGTTCTTGTTTGGATGACTTTAAAGTTTGTCACTTCAAATTGCTCCCAAGTAATTGATGTCAGTGTTCAAGGTTTTTGTGCTAATCATCTGAAAATAAATTATGATAATTTCTAGATAAACTACTTGCTTGTATAAATTCTTGTGTTTGACTGAAATCTATGCAGATTTACATTTTTATTAATTCATAAATATAAATTGAAGATCCTTCTTAAGTATGTTAACTTTAGTGCTTGTATTTTCATAACTGACTCATTCTCCATGAACAACTAAAGCTCTTTTCATATTCCCGCTACTGAATTTAAGAATTCCTTTATGTTTAAATAAATGAATTAGCTTGTGTTTTTAGGTGGTTCGTGTATGTATACTGGAATGTGGAAGAGTTGTGGAAAGAGTTGTGGAAAGGTTAATTAAAAAGAAATATTAACAGTCTACCATTAATTCCCAATTGTAACCTAAGAGTCATTTTAAATTTTATTTTGACACTCTATCTGTTCCCGTTATCTTAAAATTTTAAGCCAGTAGCACTTTTGGTATGATTCAGTTATGAACACTTCCCTATACAACCAATTTCATTGTATTTATTTTGTAAATAAAGGCTATACTATACTGGTTTAACAACGTAATGGAATGTGTGGATGACCTTGGAGAAAGTGGGGGGGATGCTGCCTAGGAAATAATCAGATAAAAGAGGCAGGGTTGCCTTAACTGTCAGAGAAATTTAGGGAGAACCTGCCCTAATGGATCAAACAATTAAAAATGGCAATGGGAAGTTTGTACTTTCAGACTTGCAAGACTCTGTTAATGTAGACTTAATAAAGTAGAATAAGTTCATTCTATCATGTTTCTTGCCTGGTTTACTTGAGCTGACAATGGCAGTTCATTCAGAATCCTGATTGCCAAATCCCAAGAACTGAAGTTACCAGGGCTCCATAATTCTCACAATGTCTACTGTGGCATGAATCTGATACTGGTTAACCCAAACTGTTCTGATCAGGCAGCAACCCGCCACTGGTTGTCCCCCCCCCTCACTTTTCCAGGTATCAGGAGCTTAAAAGTAGCCATAGAGCCTGTAATGGCAATAGATAGAAGAGGAGAAATGTAGTTGTGTGGTACACAGCTGAAATTCAGCATAGCCGTCTTAAAGCATTCACTTCCCCATAAGACACAGTCTAAATTTGTATATTTGCAACCATAGGATGAATATTTATTCCAGTCAACAAACAATGTCTTATATACAGTAGTATTGTGTCAGTTTGGAATAAGATGGTTTATTAATTGATTAAGTTTCACATGGCTTTCATAAATGTTTATATACCAACATCAATGTTCTGTCATAAATCATTCTTGCAACTATATCTAAAGCCCAACTACCTGTCAAAATACAATTTAAATCTACACATTTATACTGAAAAGATTACATTTTCAGTATCTTTTGTGTTTTCCAAATGTGAACCTATCTGACAGAAATGTGTTGATTAGTTTCGGTTGTGTTTAAATGAAACAGTAAATGACTGGCCATGCTTGTGAATAAAGACAGGATCATAATTCCTTGTTAATTTTCAAATTACTACTATTCACAATCATTTCCCTCTTCTCTATTTTTCTGAAAGGAACATCTTGTCATTTCTCTTCTAAGCACAAATAATGTTTTATGCATTTTAATGTGTTAATGCCTGTGAGGAAAATCCATTGTTTATGACAGTTACGTTTCATCTGTTTGTATATATTTCACTGTATGTAATGTCTCACTTTTTCAACTCTTTTTTTTTTCTTTTGCAGTCACTGGATGGATTTGTATTTGCACTAAACCAAGAGGGAAAGTTTTTGTACATTTCGGAAACCGTCTCCATTTATCTTGGCCTCTCCCAGGTAAGTAGAACATTTAATGATACACCTTCCATTTTAAGGCTCGCTATTTTTAAAATGGTAAGACCTTCTGGAACTTTTCACATCAGGTTGAATTTATAATTTAATGGCTTGGTTTTACACTTCCTAGAAGGTGTAAGTTGATAAAGAATGTTCTAGTGGAAAAAGAAAAAGTAGGAGCTTGAAAAACCCCTTTCTCCCATAAAAAATCATTACTAATTTATTGAGAACAAATGAAGTTTCTTTTCTCAGCTGTTTTGAACTTTAAACTCCATAGCTGTTAGAAAAGGGACACAGACATAGTACTTCCCTTGTGCCCTATTACTGGATGTTTATGGAGAACTCGACGTTATCCTGGGAGCTGACACAATGGCAGGGAGTCTCTTGGAGTCAGAAAATGCTGAAAGAAACCATTAAAAAGACTTACAGGGAGGATTTCAAGAAGGACACAGTCTGCTTTTTTTGCACATGCATAGTAAATGGGTAGAGAAGGTTTTTTTTTATGAGACAGTGAAATGTAATTGTTCTTTTGTATCGTTTCATTTTAAGGTCTAAGACTGTATGAAGAGGAAGAATTATTTTTTATTTATTACAGTTAACTGAGCTGTCAGTAACCATGGAATCGAATTTATCATGAAAAATTTGGGAAGCCTTGGAGGCTTTTTTTCCATGATGATTACAAAATAGGTTACTGGGCCTATAATTGAATTACATTTGAAGAACTCAACTATGATAACATTACATCTTTTTTGCTTAGAATGGAAAGCTGTATGGGAAGTTTTGCTTGCATTGCTGTGATTATTAAGATAGTCCTTGGATTGCAACTTTTCATAACATGATTTAATTGATTGTCCTAAATTAATTGAAAATGTTTAACTAAAGTAATCAATTAAGAATTATATGAATAAGTGAAGAAAGCAGTGCTGGCTATGCAAGTATGAATATCTGGAGGAAAGCCAAGATAAAAACCTAATAACAGCAATAATTACAATAACTTGTGTAAAAGAAAAATACCCAGGATTTAAAATAATGAAATACCAATACCATAAATACATTATTTATGAAATGTTCATTGGTTATATTTGTTTACATTAAGTAAGTGTGTGTGTGTGTGTGTGTGTGTGTGTGTGTGTGTGTGTGTGAGAGAGAGAGAGAGAGAGAGAGAGAGAGAAAATGGGAAGAGAATTAAGAAAAAAATTCAATATGATATTTTTATATCTCACTTGATCTTAGTTTGGTAATAGGATGTAATTCCTGCTTTAATTGGTTTGGGTATCAGTTTCAAATGTTTCATAATTTGTGACTGGTAAATCACATATTATAAATTCCATTTATTAATGGAGGTTTTTAAAAAAACACACACACAAAATACATTAATGTTTATTGTTGTCTTGGGTTCATCATATTACATATTAATCTATTTTATGCGGTGTCCAAAAAAGTTTAATAAAGCGGCAAAAAGAAAGATGGTTAATCAGTTTAAACAGGTAAATACTAATTAGGAAACTCCTGAAAGGCATCCATTATACACTATCTGAAAACAAATTTTACAGCCCTGGTTAGTGGTGTAATCCAAATTCTGTCAAGGCAACTGCATTTTCTGTAATTGAGATGTGTATGTTTGCTTTGCATAACAGATGGCTCTGTATGCTTAGACTGATAGCTAGGAAAATAATAATTGCATTATTCTGGCCAAAAGAATATTAGCTCTTGGGCTGGGGCCATTTTAGGCAGTCCTCCTGCCAGCACAGCATATGCACATATATGGATTCGATTTTCAAAGAAATTGATGCATCTGGAATAGTGTCACCATCTGAAATATCATCTGTTCAAGAAAAAAAAGTTGGCTTTAACCCTGTCTGTATCCTCCTTGCTAAAAGCATACTCCTGTAGTGAGCAGCAGCACCGTTACTCAAACTTTTTTAAACTACAGGCAGACCCAGCTTTCCACAGATTTGGGCCCTCCAGCTGCCTACAATTTCAGCTCCCATAAACCAAAACCTAGACTCTGGGGCAGGTTATTGCTTTTCTGCTTACAATAGTGGGTTGACTGTAGCATCTGGCCAAACAATGGGGAACACCTTTCTCTTTTTTAGTCAGTGCTTTTCTGAAAAACGTATGATTAAAAATAAGACGGTGTAATTGCCAATAACATAAGTAAAATCTGCCTCCTGGGGTCAAATATTCTGCTTCAAGGGGACAGCCTTTGGTTGGAAAAGAAAGAGGGCATCATAGTGAGTTCAGGATAAGTTGGCTGCTTTTTTAAAATGTAAGGAAATATTTCTCCAAGATCCCTGATGTGATTATTTTCGCCGTTGTTGCACTGCAAATCCATTCAGAGCAGCTTTGATCCCACTGAGAACACTTTGATGCAGTGGGCAGATGCATAGCCCTTTTGATGCCCTGGGGAAGAGCTGCACTGCTCTCTCCGTTTTTGAGAAAGGGAGTGCAGAGCCTGCCAAAATAGAGATTGGCACAGGAGTTGAAGAGGGTCATTATTTAATCTCTATACAATGTATCAAAGTTTCTTGTTTCTTGTTCCTCTTTGCAAAAAGACCAGCAGAATTAGCTAGGTAAGATTTGGGAGCTGTATTTCTGTTCATGAAAGGTTTTCTCCATACTGTATTCCTATCATTCGTGTCTTGCTCTTTGAAGCTTGAGCATTGGTGGTAGGTTCATTATCGTTTTCTTTGGAATGACCTGCAGAATTGTGTATGCATCTTTTATCCATCTTTGACATTCTGGGTATTTTGACAAGATGGTTTCCTATCTGTATGTGTCCAATCACAAAATAGTTATGTAGCATCAGATCATAAAATAGCGATCTATTGGAGGCAAACTGGTGAGATTGCTTCTCACTGTTTCCTCCAGACTCCCAAGAAAGCTGTCCTCTACTTCATCTTCCCTGTTTTTTTTCTGAAAGAATCTGGAGACCTTGTGCCATCCTTCCTGTTTTTCAGAATTCATCATACAGTCCATAATAATTGTTACAAATATAGATGATGCTTTGAGCTGAAAACCTTTCTAGACAGTTTTCTATTTTTTTTTATTATTATTATTATTATACAATTGTATCACAGCGGCCAGTTGTTTCGCCGGATTTGGCATTGGTTACTAGTCGGGCCCCACCCAGGGGCCTAGGACGTCGTAACGTATTTTCGTAATATGCGTGCAGATCCAAGCAGTGCGGCTTTTTGCATTTGACTGATGGTGATTTTGTCAATTTTTAACTGTTTTAAATGTAATTCCAGTGCTTTTGGAATAGCACCCAGTGTGCCAATTACCACTGGAATTACCACTGCTGGTTTGTGCCATAGTCGTTGAATTATTATTATTATTATTATTATTATTATTATTATTATTATTATTTAAAAATAAAAGTTCCCCTTTCCCACTTTCTCCAGTACCAAGGGTGCATAAATACCCTTCTATTCATCTTTAAAATATTTTCCAGGTTGAAGTGGCTTCAGAGTCTTGACAATATGGTGTGCCTGGATAAAACAACAATGGGACAGGTTGTTGCTCCCTGTTGAAGTGCAGGTCAAACTTTGGGAAAAGAGAACTCTGTCCCTCAGTGGCCAGCCACCAGTGCATATCAATAGGATGCTGGAAAAGGCTAGATAGGGAACATTATTGAGGTTTAGGCAGTGGTGGGATTCAAAGAATTTAACAACTGGTTCTCTGCCCTAATGATCAGCTGGATAGGTGGGGCTTGGTGGTCATATGACTGGGTGGGAGTAGCCAACTCATCATCACTCACATCGCTGGGCGCTTCACCTTAGCTGTTACAATGTAATAAGGGTTAACCAGAGAGGTAGTATCTGTAAGCAGGACAATAAAGATTAAGCTACAAAGAATACCAGAATGTTTCCTTCCTGCCTTCCTTACAGGATTAGCCCTGTAAAGTGGGAAGAAACAAAAGGAGATTTCTTCCAACAACAGGTTCTCTAATCTGCTTAAAAAGTTAACAACTGGTTCTCCCGAATAGGTGCAAACTGGCTGAATCCCATCACTGGGTTTAGGCAACAGGAGTAAGTCAGGAGAGGAATTGTTCTCCATCTTGGATTGCAAATAAAGGAAGAGAAGAAATGCTAGGTTTGTCTCTTAAAAGTATTATAGCCCCCTGAGACTTAGGCTGACTGAAGCATTGAGACATTCATGGAAATATAAAACATACACAATCACAATTTGAAACATAAATGACCAACAATTCTTCATATAAAAGAGCAGTTGAGAAAGATACTGATCATTCAGCAGGGAGGGGGATCAAAGTTTATCTATAGATGGCCAAATTTGCATCCTTAGATGGAACAGTTCTAGTTCTAAGGTATTGTTTCTTTGATCTCCAGTATGTTCAAGTAATTTGTATCTCAAAGGCATTGTATGTTTCAAATTAGGAGAGCTGCATTTTATATTAGACTGTTACTAATGTTACTACTCATTTATTTGCCTATAAACCTCCATTTTTAAAGATTCTTGAAAAAGAAAAAGCAGTGAACATATTTAAAAGAATAAATGGGTGCTTAAGTTACAAATCTATAAACTATTCCAAGTATCATGCTACCTTTTCCCCTGAGTTGAGAGATTGCCAGTCTAATAGCCTTTCCAGCAGCTATGATGTTTTCAGTATTCATCACTAACAGTGATTGCAATAATCCACACTAAATTAAGCATTCTAAAACTTTTATTTACTGCAGAAGAAAGCGAACATCAACAGAAATTACTGTGCCAGCGCAAGCTCAAAAAATTTTCCAAGTGTGAAGATCATTGTAGCGACCTGTTATGTTACTGAATTCTTGTTTTTAATAAAAGTGCCAGGAACAAGCTTTAAAGGGCTATGGACTTGCTTTGAATTCATAATACTGTAATTGCCATAAAATAAACACTGCTGGGTTCCTGCTATTAGCTGGCAGAGGTTGCAGATCTTTACATAAACTTTACAGTTTTTCTGAAATTTAATTGTTCAGTAGTGTTGGGTTTGTATTTTTTGAGAGTAATGCTTCAATGACATCTTTCTGTCTGGGTGTACAGTGTATGTGCTGGCTTTTCTCCAAAACTATAAGGCAGCCTATATGGGATTCTCCCTTAATTTAATTCCCACAATAACCCTATGAAATACATTGAGCTAAGAAATAGCCACCCAGGGAGTTTCCATGGATAAGTGCAGGCTTGATCCAGAGTGGTATTCAGCAGGTTCTGACCAGTTCTGAAGAACCTTCATAAATTTTGAGTAGTTTGAAGAACCAGTAAATACCACTTCTGACTGGCCCTGTCCCCATCTATTCTCTGCCTCCCGAGTTCCAGCTGATCGGGAGGGAATGGGAATTTTGCAGTAACCTTCCCCTGTCATGCCCACCAACCCACGCCTACAGAACCAGTAGTAAAAAAAAAATGAATCCTACCACTGGCTTGATCTTAGTTTTCCAGAGTGCTACTCCAAAACTTAACTGTAGCACCAGAGTGGTTCTTTTCTTAATTTTGATTCTGTTGCTAAATATTCAAGCTGGTTTTAGAAAAGGCTGAGGAACAAGATACAATATTGTCGACACACACTAGATAACTGAGAAAGCCAATCATTCTAAAATGAAGTTACTATATGCTTTCTTGATTATAGAAAGCTCTTTCATTGTTTTGATTGATTGTCAAGTTGTGGAATGGCCTTAGGGAAATGGAAATCCTAAAACATCTCATTTTCTTTATGTGAAACCTATACACCTGACAAGAAGACACAAGCCAGGCAGAACAAGGTGAAACAGACTAGTGGCAAGTTAACAAAGGAGTAAGACAATGGTGAATATTGTCTACTTATTTATTAAATCTATATCTTAAATATATATTGAGGGACGTGAAATTGGAAGAAAATGAGTATATTTTTAAATCTAAAAAAAGAAGTACCAATAACCTGCAGTATGCTGATAACTCTTTTCTGAAAGCTGAAAATGTAAATGAACTAGAAGTTCTAGTAATGAAACTCAAGGAGCAAAAAAAAAAGTGATTAAGTGTAAGGGAGACCAAACTAATGAGAACAGATACAGCAATATTAGAATTAACAGCAAAGATATAGAAGTGGTGGAGAGCATCTTCCTTTTAGGATCTACTATCAAGAATGAAGGAACAACTGTAAAAAAAATACATGGCAGATTAGCACTTGGTAAGATATCACGTAATGTGTCTATACTTACAAAGATCAGAATACTGCAGGAAATGGTTTTTCCTTTGACACTCTATTCAGCAAAAGACTTTGAAGAGGCAGGATGGAAAGAGCATTGATGCCGTTGAGTGTTGGTGTTGGGGGGAAAACTCCTGAAAATTCCCGGGGAGCCAAGAAAACAAATAAATGAATCATAGGACAAATCAATTCCAGAGCCAAAATAAATAAATAAATAAATAGATCATAGAACAAATCAATCAATTTGCAAACCAATCTCACTTAAAGAACAAATTATCATATTTTGGGAACATTATGTGAACAGCTAAGTCTTTTGAGAAGTCTACAATACTGGGAAAGGTTGAAGGCAAGAGATGACCATCAGCAAGGTCTAAGAGGAAACAGCAGCTGGATGGCACATAAGCATAAACGCACACATTGCAAAAGTAGATTAGTCCACATTTGGAATGTTTCTCTTTCACACTTATAAGAGTGATATCAGCAGGGAAAATATATTGCCCCAAAGTCAAATAGCTATATTAACAATTTCTACACTCAGAGGAAGAAATTTGACAAAGGCCATTAGTGCAACTTTGGGTGGGTTGGGGGGTGGAACACATTGTGACACACAAAACAGCAGTAGCAGCTCTGGGATATTTTTCATCCCAACGCAATAGCTATTGCAATAAAATCTCCATTTACGCTGCAGTCACATTTAGTTAGTTTATATGAGCTCCATTGAAAGAGCTCATGAAATCATATGTGTGTGTGTGTGTGTGTGTCTGTTTGTGTGTGTGTATGTATGTATGTGTGTGTGTGTGTGTATGTATATGTATATATGAATATATATGAATACTCCAATGTGTTCTTTATATTGTACATCTGACCGGTGACCTCAAAGGTTAAAGAACCTTTTTTTTAAAAAAGATTCTGAATCTACATTAATATCCCTTTCAGTCCTGATCATTTTTTTGATTCGGGTCTAGAGATCTCCCAGTGTTGTTTTGTTTATAAAATGCAAGCAGCCTTCTATTTTGGCAATCCTCCATAGGAAAGCTCAACTGCATAATGGCAGTTTCTAAGAGTCATTCTCTTTTCTTTAATTTATGCTTGATCATGTGTGCATGATGCTGATAATAAATGGTAGATCTTGGTTGATACATGTGTTTATTTACTGATAAATGCTTTAATATTTGGTTTTGACTTGGCATGATGTAGTTGACTCACTTTGTTTCCATCTAGTGGTTGCCCAGATATTTTGCAGTCCATATATTAAAGCCTTAAGATTGTTCTCTTCTACAGTTGTACAAAGCTTAGAGGAAATAATTTTATTCAAAAGAGATTTCATCAAATCATCCTTTCAGATATTACCTCTGTGTCATATGTACACATTTTAGTTCTTATAGAGCAAAGTGTTAGGTTTTCTTTCTCTCTTTTCTGCCCCCTGGTGGTCATCTGGAATATATTTGGACTCTTGTAGCCCTGTTGATGGGTGGTTGCTCAGAATTTCCCTCCTTAAAGTGGCAGGATTTCAGAAGGGAAATCTGAATTTGGAGCTGGAATGGGAGCCAAAACCTACCTCTCATCACAGATAGCTCAGAACGTAAGAAACTGAGAGTTTTTCTATATCGATACAAATTAGTTGCTCTGATTTCGGAATGGATTTAGGAGAGGTATGTTGTCG
This sequence comes from Thamnophis elegans, assembly GCF_009769535.1. Lineage (NCBI taxonomy): Eukaryota > Metazoa > Chordata > Lepidosauria > Squamata > Natricidae > Thamnophis > Thamnophis elegans. Next base: position 127,529,817 of record NC_045541.1, read on the forward strand.
GGTCCAGATGTGAATTCCACGTTTTTGTTTGGGTGTATACAGATGTTGGATGACATGGACCTTTGTGACATCGAAGTTTGACTAGGATTACATTATTATTATTATTATTATTGTTGTTGTACAATTGTATCACAGCGGCCAGTTGTTTCGCCGGATTTGGCATTGGTTACTAGTCGGGCTCCACCCAGGGGCCTAGGACGTCGTAACGTATTTTCGTAATATGCGTGCAGATCCAAGCAGTGCGGCTTTTTGCATTTGACTGATGGTGATTTTGTCAATTTTTAACTGTTTTAAATGTAATTCCAGTGCTTTTGGAATAGCACCCAGTGTGCCAATTACCACTGGAATTACCACTGCTGGTTTGTGCCATAGTCGTTGAATTTCGATTTTTAAGAGTCCAATTTTAAGAGTCCAATTATTATTATTATTATTATTATTATTATTATTATTATTATTATTATTTTACCATATATGGATGATTTGAAACTCTATGGAAAGTCAGAAATAGAAATCCAATCATTGACAAACACTGTCCGAGTATTCAGCACTGATATTTCAATGCAGTTTGGCATGGAAAAATGTGCCACTGTATCCATTAAAAGGGGCAAAATCACTGCATGTGAGGGAATTGAAATGCCCAATGGCCAACTAATTAAATGCAAAGAAAATGAAGCATACAAATACTTAGGCATTCTGCAGCTGGATGACATCAAGCATGGAGAAGTAAAAACTATTGTCAGGCGAGAGTACACCAACAGAGTTAGGAAAATTTTGAAATCTAAATTGAATGGTGGAAATACAATCAAGGCCATAAATACCTGGGCAATACCAGTTATAAGATACACAGCTGGTATAGTTAAATGGACACAAGCTGATTTGGACATTTTGGACCGAAAAACCAGGAAACTAATGACAATGCACTACAGTTTACATCCACGTGGTAATACTGATAGATTATACCTGCCCCGAAAATCCGGTGGCAGAGGATTATTACAAGTGAAGCAAACAGTTGAAGAAGAAAAACATGCACTGGCTGATTATTTAAAAGAAAGTCAAGAACATCTATTAATCGAAGTAAAGAACAAAAATCTATTGAAGGCCCAACGGACGAAACAAAAATACAGAAAAGATGTGATAAAATCAAGAATGGAGAGTTGGCAGAACAAAGCACTACATGGCCAATTTCTGGAAAAAATAAAAGATAAAGTGGACAGTGAACAAACTTGGTTATGGTTAACAACAGGTACATTAAAGAAAGAAACAGAGTCACTAAACCTGGCTGCGCAAGAACAAGCTATCCGCACAAATGCCATTAAGGCCAAAATCGAAAAATCCTCTGATGATGCCAAATGCAGACTTTGCAAAGAAGCTGATGAAACTGTTGATCACATACTCAGCTGCTGTAAAAAAAATCGCACAGACTGATTATAAATTGCGGCACAATTCAGTAGCACAAATGATCCATTGGAATTTGTGCAAAAATTATAATATTAAAACAGCAACAAACTGATGGGAACATCAACCTGTAAAAGTCACCGAAAATCAGATGGTCAAGATCTTGTGGGATTTCCGTATACAAACAGACAAAATACTGGCGCATAATACACCAGACATCACACTGGTTGAGCAAAATAAGGTCACAATCATAGACATCACAATACCAGGTGATAGCAGGGTTGCCGAGAAAGAACATGAAAAAATCACAAAATACCAGGACTTAAAAATCGAAATTCAACAACTATGGCACAAACCAGCAGTGGTAATTCCAATGGTAATTGGCACACTGGGTGCCATTCCAAAAGCACTGGAATTACATTTAAAGCAGTTAAAAATTGACAAAATCGCCATCAGTCAAATGCAAAAAGCTGCACTGCTTGGATCTGCATGCATATTACGAAAATACGTTATAACGTCCTAGGCCCCTGGGTGAGGCCCGACTAGTAACCAATGCCAAATCCGGCGAAACAACTGGCCGCTGTGATACAATTGTGTAATAATAATAATAATACATTTATTATATATGGATGATTTGAAACTCTATGGAAAGTCAGAAATAGAAATCCAATCATTGACAAACACAGTCCGAGTATTCAGCACCGATATTTCAATGCAGTTTGGCATGGAAAAATGTGCCACTGTATCCATAAAAATGGGCAAAATCACTACATGTGAAGGAATTGAAATGTCTAATGGCCAACTAATTAAATGCAGCAGAAATGAAGCCTACAAATACTTACGCATTCTGCAGTTGGATAACATCAAGGATGGAGAAGTAAAAACTATTGTCAGGGGAGAGTACACCAACAGAGTTAGGAAAATTTTGAAATCTAAACTGAATAGTGGAAATACAATCAAGGCCATAAATACCTGGGCAATACCAGTTATAAGATATATAGCTGGTATAGTTAAATGGACACAAGCTGATTTGGACATTTTGGACCAAAAAACCAGGAAACTAATGACAATGCACTACAGTTTACATCCACGTGGTGATACTGATAGACTATACCTGCCCCAAAAATCCGGTGGCAGAGGATTATTACAAGTGAAGCAAATAGTTGAAGAAGAAAAACATGCACTGGCTGCAACAAACTGGTGGGAACAGTGAAAAAGTCACTGAAAATCAGATGGTCAAGATCTTGTGGGATTTTCGCATACAAACGGACAAAATACTGGCACATAATACACCAGACATCACACTGGTTGAGAAAAATAAGGTTACAATCATAGACATTGCAATACCAGGTGATAGCAGGGTCGACGAGAAGGAAGATGAAAAAATCGCGAAATACCAAGATTTAAAAATCGAAATTCAATGATTATGGCACAAACCAGCAGTAGTAATTCCAGTGGTAATCGGCACACTGGGTGCCATTCCAAAAGCACTGGAATTACATTTAAAGCAGTTAAAAATTGACAAAATCACCATCAGTCAAATGCAAAAAGCTGCACTGCTTGGATCTGCATGCATATTACGAAAATACATTACAACGTCCTAGGCCCCTGGGTGGGGCCCAACTAGTAACCAATGCCAAATCCGGCGAAACAACTGGCCGCTGTGATACAATTGTTTTGTTGATGATAATAATAATAATACCTTTAATAAAGGGGATAAATGCCAGATTGGATTGTCTTCATGAATTAAGTAATCCAAGGACTTCCAAGCCCATTCATTCTTGGAAAGATATAATTGGCAATATAGATTTCATAGAAACTAAGAGAGTTCAATGCTTTGAGGCCTTTCAGAAAAGATATTAAAAGTAACCCTTTTTTAAATGAGTTATTTAAATATTGAATTGTAACTGATCAGAATTTTCTCTTTTGTAAATGAAAACCCTTGTCTCAATATATGCTTCTGTTCCTGCTTTTGGAAACTCAGAAAACATACAAGGTTGCAAATTGCCCTCTTAAAAAGATTCTGCTAAAAAGGGAAGAGTACAGCTGCACACATAATGAGAGCTAATAGAGGTGAAGGGGAATAAAGGATAAATTGTTGTTTAGGTTGGGTCCTTTTAAAAAACAAAATAGGTGAAACTGAAGTGATATATTTATTTGCTTTGCTCATAACAAACCAAGCTGTGTATGTTGGATTCCTGAGTATTTGTCATGTAAAATGGCAAATAAAATTAGAGCAACAGCATAGAAGAACAAGGTCAAATAAATGACAGTACTCACACTATTTGTGAAGCTATTCTGAAAGGGAACCAGGGTGCCAAATGTGGTTTATTTGAATAATAAAGAAGAATTAGATTCCCCTGATAACTTGGCTAAGAGCCAATAACTCACTGGAGGTTAAGGATGCTTTGCAAACTGACATGTAATTCCTTTGCTTTTCTGAAAACCAAGCTTCAACAACTATGTCCCACCTGGTTTTGATGCAAATATATTTGAAGCTTGTATCTGGCTATTACTTTGGTTCGGTTATGATACGTTTTCAAAGAAATGTTGATATTTGCATTCCTTTCCTGTGCTGCAACTTAATTTCATTTTTTTAAATACATATTTTTAAAGAGAGAAAAAGATAATGGTTTTTGTATAGTTTAAAAGACATTAAAAAAAGGGAGCTTCGGAGAAAAAAACCCCACACTGCCATCTTTTTCCTCCCACTCGGTAAATTTGATTGCCCCTGCCCAGAATAATGAATATTCATTGCCTATATCCCCACCACACTATTGATAGTGTTTCACAAAGATTTCATCTCATTTTTTTAAAAAAAAAAACACTAAATAAACATCATAAAATTGCAAAAGAAATAAACATATTAATAATCATATAGCTTTGAGGGAGATTTGTTTTAACCACTCAAAATTAATTAAAACGCTAATCAACCCAGGTTTGTTTTTGTTTATGTGCATTTAATTGAAAAGAGAGAAGGGGGAACCCATTTTAAAAGATAGAAACACAATGGGGTGCAGGACAATTGAGAAAATAGGAGTATCAAAATGATTCAGAAACAGTACAAGGGACACAGCGCATTATCAGTTTACAACATTTAAATTGATAAATGCTTGGTGGTGGAAGGCCTACAAGGGCACTTTGAAAAGCAAATAGCGACCTGGTGAAGAAATTGATTTTTCCCCCCCTGAAAATGACTGCATGATGCATCATTTGACTGCATGCTGTCCAAGTGCTTGACAGAGATAATCTGAGCAATCCCACGGGTGACCTTATCGTTCTCACCAGGGCAACTTTGTCTAGCTCCTGACTTTGTGCATGTCAAGGTTTCTCTAGGCAAGATCCTAAGGGGAAAAAAGTTCCTCTGTTCGATCCAGATATCGAACCACTGTTCAAGGCACCCTCCTCCCCCATCTCCCATCCCCTTCCCCCCCCCCCCAGAAAGTCAAGGCTTGTTGCTTTGCTTTGTAATTATGAATGAATGGATGAATGAAATAAGGGAATATTATCTGCAGACAGATTTACCGAAGCCATTGTGGTCTACTTTAGTGCTGCTTTTAAAATGGGGGGTGTGGGGGTAGGGAAGGACACCTGCCATTTGAGGTTATCAGACTCAGCTGAAACACTCCAAAGCATATTACAGACTTCTAAATACAGAAATGTGCCATCTGTCTCCATTCATTCTTATGCCCGGAATTCCTTACAGTATTTTAGGTAAAGGTGAGATGCATTCCCTTTTCTCCCATGAGAACTTTGGAAACACAGCAAGTGCAAGTGACAGAAAGCACGAATGCCAACATCTATATTTGAATAATTTTGCACAGCCACACTGTGTTCCAAAACATTCTGCTGGAGAAATTCTTCTTTCCTCCCTCCCTCCCTACCCACCACCCCACCCCAACTTTTCTCTCTTTCTGTGTCTGCAATTATTTAAATTAGTCAAACACATAACATCCAGTTTCAGGAGGGGATCACCTTTTAAAAGTTAATCCCTGCACATTGTGCATTGCTGTTCACCAAATTGGTAAATTAACAGCTCATAGAATGCAGGAAGCTTTATTGTTTTCAATGCTTTCCAAAGCTCATTACTCACTGTCTTAGGCACCTAAAATTCACCATATTCACCCATTACCTCCTTCCTTCATCCACAACATTAATTCTGAGTGAACAAGACGTGCTTCCTTGCTTTTGACAAGATTTGCTGCGGTCTCATGCGACAAAAACCCAACACTCATTCCAGATTCAGAAAGTAGGATTTATAACAGCATTTTAATTTAATGTTGGATGTCGAACATATAAAGAGATCACAGTAGTACTAGAGCTGAAAATTGATGCCTTTTTTATTAGTGTCCTCTCAGAAGTGGGTGAGCTGCTGTTTGTGCAATGGAGCACAGAGCATCACAGTCAGATGAATGAGGATATGCTATCTGCAAGGAATCATATTTCAAACCACTGCCTTCTTCTATTGATGTGCTCAGAGTTGAAAGGTTATGCTAGTAAACACCATCCAAATTTCCAACTTTAGAAAGCCATGTAATAATCTACTGGCTCTCATTTTGTAGCCAATTGCAAGCACAACACACAACTGCAAACATAACACATTCTTCTTTTCATTGTATTGTTAAAGTTGAGATTAGTTTTTATAACTCATCACAGTACTTTGATATTTTTCTTCTGTATATCTCTATTGTGTTATACAAAGGCCATAATGCTACATAGAACTTCCTAAGAAAAGAGTTGTTTGAATATGATGAGATTTAGTTCTGAGTAAACATGCATAGAATTGTGTTCGAAATATTCTGCAGAATAAATGGGATTAGGTATGAGTGAAGACGTTAAGAAAATGCAGAATATTGTTTTACATATGACTCGGGTCTTCCTTATTTGTTCTTTGAAATATATTTAATAGCCATTAAATCTGAAACACCAAAATCCTTTATGCAGGGGAAAGTCACTAGTTATAATGAATTGTGCAAATTCTTAGAGTAATAAAACACAACCTTGTAGCATAACCATTTAATGGCTAGAAACCCTTCCTTTTCTGCAATAATTCCAAGCATGAAATGTTTAAAAAAAAAAGATTTCCCATGCCTAATGCTTTCCTGTAATTGTAGGAAGAACAAACTGAAATATAACAATAGTATTTTTGTCATGTTGTAGACATATAAAGTACATTATCGTAAAGAAGGTAACCCATTACTATTGTTTCAATTAGTTTAACAATTTGCTTCAGAAATGAAGCCCTGAGTGTCCAGTAATTCTCAAGTGCTTACATGAAGAAAAGTCCAGTGAGATTTTATTCTCTGGAAAAAGTGGCAACCCAGAACTCAATATTTCTCACAGTTATGTGGCTCTATAGCCACCTTTGTTTCCATGGCTGATGGTAAAGAATCTCCCTTTTGGGGGGGGGGAGTATCTTGCAGTTGACAGTTCATGGACAGTCATCCTGGACCATGTAGGTTCATGCACATTCTTTTCACCCGTCCATGTATGCAATTAATGTTGACGTCGCCATTGAAATGGACAAGAAAGCTACAGTCACTGATAGGTAAAAAGCTTTCCACAAAAACATTAGAATTGATTCCATGAATGAGTGCAAAAGATAATGCTTACTCTAGCAGAGTGGATGTGTTAATATATCTCAGTGTGAGTTTACACTCATAAAATTGTCATGCATTTCTTTTAAGAATCAGCATTCCATTGTAGGAATCCTTGTTTTCTTGAGTATGGCTATTGCATTTATCATGATCTTTTTGAAGTAAAACTTCCTTTTAATAGAAGGTTATGTCTTTCTGTAGTAATGTTACATTTTGTTTTGCTCTGAAATTCATAAACGGCAGCACTCGGTTAGATAGGAATTGGAATGCTTGAATAAGAAACCCGAGATTGAAATGTCACATTTTTACTTGCGGAAGAAAGGATAGCAATTCAGAGGTATTATGTGTTTCTTTAAAATAATATGGTCAGTAATAATTTGATGTTGCAGTATAACAGTATAGAACAGTGATGGCAAACCTTTTCGGCACCAAATGCCAAAAAGGGAACACATGTGTGTGCTTGTCTGGGCTGAAACCTGGAAGAGGAGCCAGGCAGCATGCACGTGCCAGAAAATGAACTTGCGGTTTCCAACATGCGCCAGCAAGTCTTCAGGTTTCTGCCGGGCATACGCACGCACCTGTCAGCTGGCCGCCATTTATGGTCATGCCAGAAAACGGAAGATCAGCAAAGGCCAGCTGATTGTCGTGTTCACATGCATGCCAGAAACACAGAACAGAAATGGGCGATGCCGCATGTGCCATGCGACATGGCTTCATCTGCCACTTTGGGCACACGTGCCATAGGTTCCCCATCACGGGTATAGAATTTGAATCCAACAATATTAACTCACCACCTCTTTTGTAACAGCTTTTACTGAATAGTGTTTCTATTTCAGTTTGCTCTTTTGAAAAAAATCTTCATAAAATGAATATACACTTTCAGCTTCAATATAGGTAATATTTTTTTTTTACATTTTCTGTAATGTACACGTTTGCAAACAATTTTCCAATTAATGTGATGTACTTGTGGTGTTCCTCAGAATCTTTCAATGGCAAATTGTACCACACAATTCTAAAAATTGCAGAATTCGATGTATACACGTATTGTAGTTCATAAATAGATTTAAGAAGATAAATTGTGAATAAAAATATAAATGTTTCAAAGTTTCAAAGTTTAATAGCATTTGTATGCCACCCAATCCCGTCGGACTCTTGGCAGCTAACAGTACAAATCAAAAAGAATAGAGGAAAGAAAAGATAGATTTAAAAACACACCATGCACTCCATTCCAAGTGGGGCTGGACCATAAATGGAACTCCAGATCCATCCACGGGCTTCACAAAATTAACTCTTGTATAATAGAACATAATCTCATCCCACTTGTTCTTCATTGAATGCAGCATTGAGTAATTTTAGTAGTTAAGGGGGTCGGCCAGTTGGGTGGAATTCTCTCTTCTATACCCAAAAATATAGAGAAAGAGTTTAATTGTAGAAATCAAATCTATTTGATGATTTATACAATACAATAGCAGAGTTGGAAAGGACCTTGGAGGTCTTCTAGTCCAACTCCCTGCCTAGGCAGGAAACCCTATACCATTTCAGACAAATGGCTATCCATCATCTTCTTAAAGACTTCCAGTGCTGGGGCATTCACAACTTCTGGAGGCAAGCTGTTCCACTGATTAATTGTTCTAACTGTTAGGAAATTTCTCCTCAGTTCTAAGTTGCTTCTCTCCTTGATTAGTTTCCACCCATTGCTTCTTGTTCTACCCTCAGGTGCTTTGGGAAATAGTTTGACTCCCTCTTCTTTGTGGCAACCCCTGAGATATTGGAACCCTGCTATCATGTCTCCCCTAGTCCTTCTTTCTATTAAAGTAGACATACTCAGTTCCTGCAACCGTTCTTCATATGTTTTAGTCTCCAGTCCCCTAATCATCTTTGTTGCTCTTCTCTGCACTCTTTCTAGAGTCTCCACATCTTTTCTACATTGTGGCGACCAAAACTGAATGTAGTATTCCAAGTGTGGCCTTACCAAGGCATTATAAAGTGGTATTCAAATAAGCTATTCAATATGAATTAGAAGTATAACATTGTATTTTAAGTAAAATATTCCATTGTGGCTATTTTGTATAATTTTTTGCATCGGCAAAGGTATACAATCAAGATTACATAAAGTATTGGTACCATTTTATAATGCATTGGTAAGGCCACACTTGGAATACTGCATACAGGTTTGGTCGTCAACATGTTGAGACTAGAAAGAGTTCAGAGAAGAGCAACAAAGATGATTAGGGGGAATGGAGGCTGAAACATATGAAGAACAGTTGCAGGAATTGGGTATGTCTACCTTTATGGGGGGAAAAAAACTGGAGTGACTTCATAGCAGTCTCCCAATAGCTAAGCTTATTCTGAAAACAGAATAAGAAGCGAAGGATGGAAACCAATCAAGGAGAGAAGCAACTTAAAACTAAAGATTAAGGCAGGGGCCCCCAACTGCATCAGGCTGCATCAGCAATGGACAGACATGAGCGCATATGCATGCATGAAGTTCCACTCTTGCAAGAGGTGGACAAGCATGCATGTCCAAGCCTCCTTTCACATGAGCAATGGGCCCTTGCACTCATGCACGAAACTTCACTTACAGTACACCAGTGGAAGGCACTTGTACTTGTGCACGAAGTTCCACTTGTGCAAGCACTCTGTGGAGCAAGTACCCTCTGCTCAAGTGCCCTCGTGCAAACAGGAGTGGAGCTTTGCATGTGAGCGCAAACGCCCCCCATTCACACGAAGCTCCATTTGCACAAGCGGAGGGTGCATGCACCCACTATTCGTGCCAATAAAGCTATGTGTGTGCATGGACCTGCCATTCACGGACATTCCTCCCCCATGCCAGGCTGGGTAGCCAAAGTAGAAAGGTTGGGGACTGCTGGATTAGGGGACTGGAGGCTAAAACATATGAAGACGCTTGCAGGAATTAGGTGTGTCCATTTTAATGAAAAGGACTGGGGTGACATGATAGTATTCCAATATCTAAGGGACTACCACAAAGAAGAGGAGGTCAACCTATTCTCTACAGCAACTGAAGGCGGAACAAGAGCAATGGATGGAAACTAATCAAAGAGAGGAGCAATCTAGAAATAAGGAAAAATTTCCTGACAGTACAATGAATCTGTGGAACAAATTGCCTTCAGAAGTTGTGGATGCTCCAACACTGGAAGTTTTTAAGAAGGGATTGGATAACTATTTGTCTGAAATGGTATAGGGTCTTGGACTAGAAGACCTACAAAGTCCCTTCAAACTCTGTTATTCTCTTCTGTTACTCTGACCAAATTTCTAGGTTAAGAATGATAATAGTGATTGTATAGCTTTGTGTTGATAAGTCCAATTTTTATTATTTTTTTCAGAGCTGCTCGATAATTCATGTTGGAACAATTGCACATAATTATTTTATGCTAGTCAAAGACTACACATTTGGCTTCACTTCCTTTTTCCATTAGTGGAAAAAGGCTTGCAGTGGAGCTCAGCTTAATGCCCTCTGAAGTTCAAAACAAAATATTTTTATAATATTCATTTTTTTTAGGAAATTTATTTGCCGCCCATCTCATATCCAACGTACACTTTGCGTGTTATTATACAGCATGCATATCACAAATATATTTTATTCCTATAATTTTACTGTTACAATATTGCCAGTTTATACTTTGGCATAGAATATGCCTATTGAACATACAGTATTTATTCCACATACACTTACGCTGCACATTGCAAAAGAGAGAAAAAATAATTTCTACATGAATAGGTGCATTTTTTTCCTTCAGAAACATATGTTTATCTCTGGGGTTTTTATACATTTAGGGTTTTGTCATATCTATGCAGCTCTAGTTGTTCATTTTTTGTTGCCTCCATGTCATACAAAGAGGCCTTCGTACCCCCACATCCTAGGTTATTTAAAGAGAATATCAGCATTGTGCTGATTTCAAATAAAAATACTGTCTGTTCATTTCAGTAAATTAATTTTCAGAGGTGATTGAAAAGATGATTGAGTCAGAAGACTTTTTTTTTCTTTTTGCGAGTTCATTTAATTCAAATATAGGCTTGTGCAAACCTCATTCAATATTGGCTACCTTAGCTGTACAACAGGTTGGTGAAATGGGGGGCTAAGGGGGAGGAGGTTAACCTTCAAAGGAATTTAGTTGAGCAGATGCTACACTGAACTAGTCAGAATAGAAAGGAAATGATATGGCTTTTAAAGGGCACATCTAGCATATCTTCTGGGCTAAAGTAATTCTGGCAATGCTTCAAAGGATATAACTTTTGATGGTAAAGTAGGTAGGCTACGGAATGAAATCACATATGGCAAGCCGTCAAATTCTTCCTACACTCTCAGTACATTTATATAAGTGCAAATGGATGCTGCTTAAATGAAGTTCCTACCAATTTCCTGTTAAAGATTATCTGATATTATTTGATTAAATTATGCGTGTAAAATCTAGGACAACTTTTATGATCAAATATTTTGAAATTAGTTTTCCGTTTGGAAAGATTACACAAAATATGAACTGCAATTAGATTAGCACTTAGATGTGAAGGACTTTTAAAGTTGCAACTATATAAATGCAAGAATCCTGAATTCTTGATGAAAATGTTTTCGTAGGTCAATTATGTCAACAGCAAAGCCTTATTATTGGCACTTCATTCTTAATCTTTCTTTTTTTATAAAGATATACAGTTTACATTTTAATAAGGCTGTTGCTGTTAGATTCTTCACAGTTTGTAATATATTGCTATTTTACCATATAAGATACAGTATATTAATTAAACTTACATGTATCAAATATTTGTAAGTAAATCTGAATTCTTATTCCGGATAATTAGCAACATAAAGTGATTATAAGAGACTGGTGATTTTTTTAAAAAAAATCATATATATATACATAGAGACTACTAGTATTCTCTTAATTTGTGCATTTATTTAATGCATTAAAGTCACATGGGAAAATCTTTCATATGTGTGCCTTCTTAGTCCTTCTTTTGCTCTGTCAAATCCTCTCTGTATATTGTAGGACAGAGCTTAGAAGGAATTGACCAAAAACAGGAAGAGAAAAGCATAGGGAAAAATCAGGAAGGGAAAAAGATAAATTTGCCAAAGAAATGCATACTAGATTATAACTCACGTAAGTATATATCTATATATAAAATCCCTTTTCACTACTGTCCGTGGTATTACTGTCTCAATCTTGGAGCATCTACCAGAAGCCTGAGAGTTTGAGAATATCTCAGCTGTTCTTAGCACTGCATTCTTCTGCTCAGAGAGCTCAGGTGATGTTCTCAGGATCTATTAGAACTACTCTTCAATCTTTGGAGTCATAGTCCCAATGCTCCTACTATCACTGGGACCACTTTGGCTTTTACTTTCCACATCATCTTCAGGCCCCGGTATTTCTCCAGCTATATAGGCGTGCCTCCATCAATAACCAAGAAAGAAAACTCCCAATTCCATTGTTTGTGGAATTAAAAATACTTTTACTGGTTATGAAACGATAGTAGCGAAAGAAAGCAAGATCTGAGTCAAAAAGGGACGAACAAGAATATATCAAACATTTACTGAACACCCTCCCCCCAATTACCCCAACCCAATGTCCAATCTGCAACTCCCTAAGGTGTCATGTGGGGTGCATCTTCAAAAAGCCTCATCAAGTTGGTATGCGAGACCAAGTCCAAACACAGGCCATCAACATGCGCAGAAGATGCTGAGAATAAAACTTCCTTCTACAATACTCCTCCAGTACCATACGATTCCCTTCCCAAATACCATAAGCCCCCACCCTCCTCGTTTCTATGGCAGCTGATAGCAAGCAAGTGAAGCAGAGGCTGACAGGAGGGAAGGGATGGGATGGATGGTTGGATGGATGGATGGATGGATGGATGGATGGATGGATGGATGGATGGATGGATGGTTGGTTGGTTGGTTGGTTGGTTGGTTGGTTGGTTGGTTGGTTGGTTGGTTGGATGGACAGATAAATGAGATTCAGTTTGGTATAATGGCTAAGGCATCAGTCTAGAAACTGGGGGATCAAGTATTCTTTGCTGGTTTTCATTGGAGAGCTTGGAAATTTGATCTTCTGCAGATTTCCTTCAGTTGTCAGTTCTCATGGTGTAAAGTTTTTGTTTCATGTTTGTACAATAATATTAACATAAGTGTCCAAATCTCCTTTGCCCAATACTGGAACAGTCCTTGTTTGGCTATAAAGCACTCTGGCTCATGGAATCCATTTTTCCCACAGTTACCAGCTTTCTGAATACCAAAAAAAGTGAATGTTTGTGCAAAATGTAGGAGCAACTACATGTAATATCAGTATGATTACAGGGCTAAGCTAGATGCAGAGATAGATAAAATTAGAATGCCAAAGTCCACTGTGAACTTGGACAGATTAATATTTCATTTCTTATCCTTAACCTTATTACATCATTGAATTGATATTCTGAGTTTTTCATAGGACATTTGAGAATCATATATTAAAAAGGAAAGAACAATTTGTTTGCAAAAGAATAAATGTATTTAATCTGTGTCAGAAATGGTTAACATTGTCCTGCTACATAGTCCTGTCAAGGGTAACGATTAACACTTTTCACTTCATTATTGATTAATATACTACACATCTAAGCATTTCCAAATAAGTCTAGTACTTAGACTGAATGACCTATTCAGGTAAGAATGTAAAGAAAGATAATATGTTCAGCCACTGCTCATTTGTTTTTAAAGAACCTGCCCCATTTTCCCCTCAACTATGTCCCATGCCACCACTATTGGCACATTATGCCCTCTTTCTCCTGCCTCCACTCTTCTTTCTTTGTATCCTATGCTTGTAGTAGAAACAAACTTTATAGTAAAAGTCAAACTTTGACTTTCAAGATTCTGTTATTATACCTACAATGTTGATGAGTATTTCTGAACCCTTGCTGTGTCTGTTTCTTGCTTGGTTACCTTAAAGAGCTGATAACAGCTATTTCACCAGTTGTTCCTCATTTCAAAGGATTCACCATGTCCCTTGTCTTCCACAGTTATTCCTCCCAAACCGCATCCCCCTCATTGTGGTGTGTGTGTGCGTGTATGCGCATGCGTGTGCACGCACAGACACACATTCTATATATTATGTAATATATCCTGGATTCTAAGTGCAGGAGGAAAGTTAGAATTCCTGGCTCACTGGAAAGGCCATCCTGATGGAAGATATCCATGAATCACATCTTGTCTGTCATCTGAACTTCCTCTGGAATCACTGGATGATGAATTCCAGGAAAAGAGGATTCCTTGCTTCTTGCCACCTCTGGGTGAGATTGCTATGCAACAGGAGAGGAGGAATATGTTCTAGTTCAATCTGGACCTTCTCTGTCAGACTTGTCTGTTGATCTTGATGAACTGCCAGGAAAGGTGATATGATGGAGTGAACCATCAAGGGAGAAGTTTCAGGAAAGATTACTCAGTTCTGGGAAGGAAGAAAAAATGAAAAACAATCTCAAAATAGCTCTGAACTGATTTGGTTTGGTATCAGATATATTAGAAATATTCCAATATTGTACTCTACAACAATGAAGAACATCCCTGAACCCACTGCTGCTCCTTTTCTTCATCAATCCTACATATCTTAAAAGGCTAAAAGGCTATATGCACCTCCACAAAAGATTCAGGCTGAAGCTTCTTCTTAGTTAACATTCACTGAGTGATTTTGGACCAGTCTCTCTCCATCACTTGTAAGTTTTAGGTAACAGCTGGGAAATAAATGCTTGGGCTGTTCATTATGTCAAATAATCCTCTCTTTTTAAAGTATGCTAAATGTCTATGGAGATTCTCGTATGGAGGTAGGAGATTCTCAATCATCCAGAACATAGTTGCCCCAATGTGTTTTTTTTCCAAAAGGCAACTGGATTTTCTTGGGGTTTTTCCCTTTTGAAAATATTTCACTTCTCATCCAGGAAGCTGCTTCAACTCTAACTCAGTTCAATGAGAACTGAAGAAGCTTCTTATCTTGTTGGTAAGGATTTAAAAAATTGTTGCTGGAGTTCATAAACCCTGTTCTCTGAAGCTTAAATAATTGCCTTCTGCATTGTTCCTGTCCAATTATCAGTTTCATTTACTCCCTATGTGGTATCTAGACCTTGAAATGTCATACAGCATTCATGGCAAAACATGATTCTGCGAAAATGCATGTTTATATATATACAAAATGTAACCAAATACATTACAAAGCAATATATAGTGCCAAAACGTGCTTGGTAAAAAAAATATATATTCTGGTTTGCATCTTTATACTCGGTACACTTTGGAATTTGCATATCTAAAAGAAATTCCTTTAAGATTTCAATTACTGTAAATACTTACTTGGGACTAAGAATGTTGTTGAGCTCATGGTGCTTACCTAGAGGAAAAGTTCTTAGAAGTACCATGAATAAATGCAGTTGAATAGCAAGATAGTCCTGCCATCTTCTCTGTTCTAAGGAAATTGGGAAGACTAGTTTTGGATTCCTTCAAGGGTGAAGTTACAAATTAAAGGCTCACATACCTTTTTGCTTATTTACTCCTAAGTAAATCTGCTTAGGTCCAAACCAGATTGGAAATAATATAAACAAAGTAAGTAAGTAAGAAGTGTAAACATTTCTGCAAATATTTTGTTGCAATCTATACTGGCAGAGGGATTCTTTTCTTCTTTTTAAAGCCATGCGAGTTTGGATTATTGAACTATTGCAAATAAATTGGTCATATAGGAGGATTTAAGTCTTTCCCATCCATACTGATATGTGAGTGTGCACATGTGCATGCGTCTCAATCCTCATCAAGACAATTATCTGAAAGTGAGATGAGCAATAAGACAGTACATGATTAAAACATTTCTTTTGACTATTTTGGACATCAGTGACATATTAACTTACTCTATTAACTTATTTTGCATTTTATTAAGTTTTGTTCTTCACTGATTATATTGGCTTACACTGAATTTCCTGTTTTTTTTTATTTTGAGGCTGTTTACACTGTTTTATTGTTATTATCATAGGAAAATGTTGTTAGCTGCCTATTAGTAGGAATAGCATTATTACATGATTATATACATACATTATAGTATGCTTTAGTGCCATTTCTTGGAGATATTTACATAACACTTGTAAGAAATCCTGAGTGAACAAATACAAATGGTATGAAATGACAACATTGTATATTTTTTTTAAAAAAGTCTTATGCTAATGAGTGTAGGGTATTTTACATATTTTAAAGGAAACATTTATATACATAGACATGTATTCATAGAATTGATTGTTTTGTTATATTTCACTGTAAATATTTCAAACCTTTCATTTGGTGGAACGTTCTTATAGAATATGGGTTTTGTACTCATAGGATGTTTCCTAGCTCTGAGCATGGCCTGCTGCTAAGACTGACTGTAATTTACTTTTTGGTCTCTGTCGCCTTGAGCCTGCCTTCTGACTAGTTTGTTGAATGATGTGCTAATCCATTATATTTTTAGACAAGTGTATCGACCAGTATAAACAGACTGGAGGGCACAAACCTAAATGAAAGCTATACTTCCTTGAATCATTTAAAAAGCTCCTGCAGTGGTAGTAGCATAAAATAACTTTTCTCCCCCTCATTTTACATTAAGTATAGGAGAGAACTCTCTATAAATATAATAAAAAATTTAAAAGAATGGTAAGGTTTGTATCATGTTTTTTAGAGCGAGACATATTTATTAATTCAATGACCAAATACATCTTCCTAAATTCCAGTTTAAAGACCTGGATTAAAGCATAATGTTTTATTTTATTTTAGAAAAAATACACAGAAGAAATAATCTAATGCTGCAACATTAATTTGAAATATTTCTTCAGAAAACTCATTTTCATGTGTGTGTGTATAAAAATCTTTTGGCACCAATGGAATTTAATATGAAGCTTGTATATGTATTGTATGTACATAGTGGGGATGCTCAGTAGTTAAAGATTCTGAGCTTGTCAGCTAGAAAGCTGACAGTCTTGGTTCAAGACCCGAGCGCCATGCAATGGAGTGAATTCCCGTTTTTTGCTCCAGCTCCTGCCCACCTAGCCTTTTGAAAACATGCAAATGTGAGTAGATGAGTACCACTTCAGTGAGAAGATAAGTGGCCACATGACCATGAAAGATAACAGTGTTCTGTGTGCCTTGGTGTATAGTCATGCTGGCCACATGACCTCTGGACAGTGCTGGCTCCCTTGGCTAGAGAACAGAGTTGAGCAACACACCCTAGAGTCAAACACAACTGCACAGTTTACCTTTTTATATATGTCCAAAAGCGTGACTGAAATAGGGGGAAGGCAGAGCCTGATGTGATTGCATAAGTTTGATGGTAACAGCACAGGAAACATGGTATCTGAATCCCATTACAGTTTTCTATGTTCATGCTTCTCTAAAACCATGAGTAATATTTTCTGAGATAAAAGTAAATATGATATAGCAAAAAAGTAAACTAAGCTTATAGCTGATGTAATGTTTAGTCTTTACGTTCAAATGTAATCTAAGCATACAAATTATAGTGCCATAAACAAGATTCTTCAACTATATTTCTTACTTGCACAAAACTGGCTAATTTTTTTCATGTCCGTATGTTAAGAAGCAAATGAAATAATTTCACCTATTAATGAAATAAAAATGCAATGTCTTGTTCTTCATTGTAAGATAGAATGAAGCAATTATGAGCAAATGTGATGGAGTCATTTGTCCAATATATCTTCTATTTCCCAATTATTAAAAAAAATACAGCTCCAGGGTGGAAAGAGAGGCAAACTTACTTTATAGGCAGCTTCATATACTTGGAAAGCCATGCCTCTAACTGTCCACCCAAAGGCTGATTGAGGAGGGACAGAACATAAATAACTGACAAAAATATAGGGAGGAAGATATAGCATGGTTTGCCTTCTCTTTCTGCTTACCTCTTGTTTCCTGCTTGCCATTTTACTAAAAATGTCACTAACTATGAAAAATCCCTGTGGGGTACACCTCCAAAGAATTTCTGGGTATTGCCCAAACTTCCTGAAACTATTAGAGGTAGCCCAGATTCTTTGTTTTATTCTTGTCCTGTCTCACTTTCCAGGCCTGGGATGTTTTTTTTATAACTAGAAAAATATAGAAAAATGTGTTGGAAAATATATTCACATTTAAGCAGACTATTCTGGCCACAACGCAAATACAGTTATGATATTTGATGGTCTGAATAAGCGGGGCATCTGGAGCCAGATGAAGTTTGCAGTGAGCTGAAATCTATTGGGTTAAATTCATGCCTAATTTAAGGGGGAAATTTGGATAAAGGAACATGTGCTGTTTAAATTTAGATCCCAATGGACACTGGTTGGCATCAAAAATCCTAAAGATAGTCTTCTTCATAGTCTCCACTATGAGGTAGAACAATGATGTGTGAATGAGTCAAGATCTCATTTGAATTTAAAAATTGAAATTCAAAGGCAACAAGCTTCAATTTAGATTAATTGCAGATTTGATGCTATAGAAGATTTGACTGCAGGCTGTAATTTGGCAGGCTGCAGAAATATATACAAGGAACAGCACACTCTTTAGAGGGTATTGACTTTTCATTGTTTCATCCTTATATCCTCAAGGATTGCATGAGATTTTTTAAAAATATTCCCTTTCCTTTTCTTTATTAAGACAGACACAATAGGGAAGTGAAAAGGGTACTATAGTAACCTCTAAATTGTCCAACATAAAATTCTATGAAGAAGTTCTTCTCAACCAATGCAGAAAGAATCCTGGTCCAATTTTAAAATGAAGATTTTCAAAACTTGTTTTAAATGTAGGCATTCTTCCTAAAGATGGAAGAAACAACAGTCCTCTATTTATTTTTTCTCTGCTGGGAGGCTTGTTGGCATGATTTATCTCCAAGGTTAGCCTGTTCAGAGATTCCACATTATGTTCTGTTGTGCAATAATTTGGGCTTAAATAAAACGAAGACATTTGCGGATTATCATAATTGCAAATATAAGAGTGTTGTAAAGGAAAATCCTGTATAATATGCACTCACTGTCAGACATATATAATGAAGAAGCTTCACATTGTACAAGACATTGTATAAGTAGCAGAAGAGGGATTCATTTGTGTTTTTTTATTTTTGGAAAGGAATACAGAGAATGAAAAAGAGGTAAAAGGAAAAAGTGAAAGAGCTGACAAATATAGATAGATTGGATATAGAGATCAGCAGAGACAGGTGAGACAAATAGATTCACGGTAAGGATAAAGGGCAAAGATTTGAGGAAAGGAAGATCAGATAAGAAAGAGCCAATCAGAATTTTAAAAGTCCAGAAAAAAAATGGAACCTTATTTTATGGTAACTATCACCATAATTTACTCTAGTAACCTGGCATTACAGGTTTAGCGCCTAGGAAAAACCAAGCAGAGTCTCCAAGATTAATAGCCACTTGCTGATAGCATAGTTTGTAGGTAAAAATAAGGCCATTTTCAGAATTAGGGAGCAATACTATAGTCTAAAGGAATAGTGAGAAAAAATGACTACAAGTCAGTCTAAGAATCCTGGGGCTCTGGGATACATTCAGAAGTTTCGTAAAAGACTTGGGGACTAATATGAATTACAAGCAACTCTAAACAAAATAAAAACATGAATCTACAAGCCAAGGCACCTATCGAGGATTAGCTTAAATGTTATAACTGAACAAATTCTGATGCTCTTGTGCTTAAAATAAGGCCCTTGCTAGATCTTTGCTCCCACAGCTTTGGTTGCCTCTGTTGCCTTAGAGATGGAAGAGCAGTTGATTCCAGAAATTCATAGCCTGCAGGTTCTTCCTCTTTAGGAAAAGTAATTGCCTCAAACTCTTCATTGACACTTTGGTTGGGGTCATGTTGTCTCCTGTTAGTCTGAACTCAGAAGAGGCATCGGAAGACATAAATGCCGACATCATAGCTTCTCTTCGAGTGAACCTGCCTAAGCAGGTGAAACTTAAAGGCAGTAGAATGTATCCAAATGCTTTCACTGTCACAGAAATTATAAAATGCTTTGCCCAGTATTTCTTTCAATACTTAATAGTCCGTCACTCTAGCCACCGCCTCTCCAGCTTTGTCTCTCTAGGGAAGGAAAGATAAAATATTTGAAAGAGAAGAAGAAACTAAAACATTTACAAAATAAGAAAGCAGATAAGAAACAGCAAATCTAGCATCCTAAGAAGCTCGAAGGAATGGGGACAACCTGGGTTTTGTTACATTTGTGCATTCGCTATGGCAGCCATTTTGAGGTAATGCCTAAACATGCTGTGGAAATTTCAAACATGCCCAATGACCCAAAATATTGTGGAATTCTAGATTAGTATATAATTGATCCTATTAAAAAGCCATGGTGATTGAATTAGATTTCCCACTCTCCATTAGTAGCAGTAGCAATAGCATTTAAACTTATATACTGCTTCACAGTGCTTTACAGCCCTCTTTAAGAGGTTTACAGAGTCAGTATATTGCCCCCAACAATCTGGGTCCTCATTTTACCACCTCAGAAGGATGGAAGACTGAGATTTGAACTGCAAAATTGCATGCAGCCAGCAGTCAACAGAAGTAGCCTGCAGTACTGCATTCTAACCATTACACTACTGCGCCTCTCAATAGTGAATATTATTTTTAGAATAAATTATGAGAGAGACAGTGCCAAATCTTGCTCTTTTCAAGGAGAGAATAATACCATAATAAAGTGGTGAAAATAATTGCTTGATGAAATCAGAGCTGGCTAGAGTGAAAGATTTTTTAGATTTAAAAAAGGGAATGCTGTGTATGGTAACACAGTACAACTCCCTAATTTCATTGAATAAACACTGCAAATTTCAGTTGTGTCTATATCAGTTTATATCACTTTAACAATATTACATTATTGGTATTATTAGCTATAAAAATGGGAGCATTTATAATACAAAATTACACCAAGCATATTGAATTACTATATATTCTTTCATAACCCCATCCCATGAAAAGTTCCTTCTCAATTACTGCTATTTCTGCTGTTGTTTTGTGGTAAGCAGAGTGAATTGTGTCAACAGGATGCCCTGTAGCAGATGGATAATAAAGCCTTCAGTAGAACAATTCAGTGTGCTGAGTGACACTTAACCAACAGATCAACAGACTTGTGTATTGACCACATATGACCACTAAAATTCATGGATGGAGCATAGAAAATTAAAATAATACTAAAGAAAGTATTCTAGTATTTAAAGGAAGCAAGTAGATCAAAACCAAGACTGAGTATAACAGATAAATCTCTTTATATTTTACTTTTGTATCATTCACACTAATATCCCTTCCTCCTTTCAATATTTCCTTATAAGAATCATAGGAAGATGGATTCATGATACTGTGCTAACTGGACTACCGTCTCCTAATGAGATTTATATTGTGGAGGAAATTTGAATTACGCTTCAACCTATTGACATTTGATCATAGACTGTAGTCCTTGACTTATGAACATAATTGAGCCCAAAATTTATGTTGCTAAGTGAGACATTTATTAATTTTGCCCCATTTTGAGACCTTAATTTTGCCCCATTTTATGACCTTCATTGCCACAATTGTTAAGTGAATCACTGCAATGGTTAAGTTAGTAACACGGTTGTTAAGTGAAACTGGTTTCTCCATTGACTCAAAAGGTGATCACATGGGCCTGGGACACTGCAACCAGAGATGGTATTCAGCCAATTCGAACCGGTTCTAGTGAACCAGTAGCAGAAAATTTGAGTAATTTGGAGAACCAGCAAATACCACCTCCGGCTGGCCCTGCCCACCACACGCCTCACAGGAGTCACCACATGCCCCATTTTGGGTCCCAGGGAAGTGCAGAGAAGCCCACTAGGCCCAAAATGGAACATGGGGGTGCAGCGTCACCCTGTGGCCTGTTCTTGCTCCCAGGGGACTGCAGGGAGGCCCAGTAAGCCTAAAATGTAGTGCAGGGGTGCAGCCCAGGGCCCCGTTGGCCCATTTTTGCTCCAAGATAAGTGCAGGGAGACCCAATAGGCCCAAAATGCAGCACGGGGGAGTGTCGTATGTCCACCCATGACCAGTTTTTGCTCCCAGGGGGCTGCAGGGAGGCCTACTAGGCCCAAAACAGGGTGCAGGAGAGTCCAGCATGGGCCCGCTTGGCCCATTTGTGGTCCCAGGGGGCTGCAGGGAGGCCTAGCCTATAAGACTGGGACACCCAATCGATCTATTCGCTGCCTCCCAGGTCCCAAGCTGATCGTCTGGGTCTTCTTTTATTCCCCTGCACAGGAGAATGAAGCTGGAAAGCAGTTTAGTGGGGTGGGGAGGGAATGGGGATTTTGCAATATCTTTTCCCCGCCATGCCTACAAAATTGGTAGTAAATTTTTTTGAATCCCACCATTTCCTGCAACCTTCATAAATATGAACCAGTTGCCAAGCATGTGAATTCTGATCACGTAACCACAGGGGTGCTGCAATGGTTGTGAGAGTGAAAAACAATCATAAGTCACTTTTTAAAGTGCTGTTGTAACTTTGAACAGTCACTAAATGGATGGTTGTAAGTCGAGGACTACCTGTAAATAAACCAAAAACAACCTTTAATCTTGGAGTTATTTTTTTTTATTGCAATAAAGATGCCTTTGTATATTCATGTTTTACACCAGTGATTTCAGATGTTTTTATTTCAAGCCTATCAAACTTCTAGTCACTATGAGTATAGTTTGGTTTCATTTTAAAATATATATAATTCCTGCTTTAGAACTCAAATATCTTTATTTTTAACTGCATTGTTGCTAAAAATGTGAATATATACAGGTAGTTCTTTAACGTACAACACAATTGGGGCTGGAACTTTCATTGATAAGCAATGCGATTGTTAAGTAAATTATCATGTGACAACGCCCAATTTTAAACTTTGATATATGAAAAATATATTTTATAAAAATAAAAGGGATGCGGTGACTCAGTGGCTAAGATGCTGAGCTTATTGATCAGAAGGTCAGCGGTTCGAATACCTAGCGCCGCATAATGGAGTGAGCTCCCGTTACTTGTCCCAGCTTCTGCCAACCTAGCAGTTCGAAAGCATCTAAAGTAGAAAAATAGGAACCACCTTTGGTGGGAAGGTAACAACATTCCGTGCACCTTCGGTGTTTAAGTCATGCCAACCACATGACCATGGAGACGTCTTCAGACAGCGCTGGCTCTTCGGCTTTGAAACAGAGATGAGCACCGCCCCCTAGAGTCGGGAACGACTAGCACATAACCCTTTACCTTATATGAAAAATAATTGATTATACTTAACTTCCAAATATTAAATGCTATCAGTGCCTCAAAGTAAGAAGGGCAAAGTAAAATGATAAAGGATCAGAAGTTAATTTGCTCCAAGGTTTAGTCATAAGGGTATCTTTTTCAATATGCTGACTCTATAAACTCCTTAGAGAGGGCTGTAAACATTATGAAGCAGTATATGTCTATTGCTATTGCTAGATTTTAAAATAACTCCATCGGAAAAGCTTTAGTACTCACTACAGTTAAGTTCTCTTACATATTTCTTGTAATAATTCTGAATGATGCAGAAAGTATGCCAGGTGGAACGCATCCAAAATTTGCAGCAGTCTTTTGTGTACAGTGTGAATCTTTTAACAACAATAAAATAATATGACAAATTAGTTTTATTCTTTAACAAAAGACCTTAATTTGTGTCATGCTGTGTCAGTATGAAAACCAAGAATAAATCGGAAGTATGGGAGAACTTGACATCTTGAACACCAAATGTGTTTGTTTAGTGAAGCTTTTGTATGATACCATATAATTTTTCTGCCACCAGAGATTTTTTTCCCACTCTTGCTTACAAATTATTGTGAAAGTTGAGTGTATTCTCAGAAATTAGCGGCTTTTCCCATCATGTAATTAGAGTTTTAAAAATGAAGCCAGTTTTTTTAATTGTTTAGGAAGTAAGAGAAATATAAGACATGTTTCTCTAATTATGAGACTGCTGTAAAAAGCTTTATAAAGCAGATGCACTTTGCCAATTAGAACTTGGATTCAAACTTATAGTATTATGCAGTCAACACTGGTGTACTTGGAAGAGAATATTGCTATATTCACAGGACTTTCTGCTTGTTAAATATGTTTAGGATGTTGCTTAAATACTACTTCTGGCAAATGCCACATAGACAGTGATTAAAAGGAAATTAGAGGAGACCCTTATAGACCCTTAGTAAAATAAAGATTATTTTGCTTACTATGGAGTATCCTTCTCTTGCACCAATTGACAAGAAATTTTTTAAAAAATAGAAAAATACTGTTCATGCTTCAGTAAACAGTGTAAAATCTAAATATGTAATAATTTGTCATGCAAAGGATTCCAAAATAAGAGTTCAACCACATTTATTATATTTAAATATAATGGTTGTGTGAAAGTTAATGAAAAATCAATACTCAGGATAAGAATACTGAGTCTGATGGTCAGCCTCAAGCAAATACTTATTTATGGATTTCACAGAATAGACAAAAAGTCACAAACTTTTTGGGATTTGTTGTTCTGATTTGTTGTTCTGTTATTATTTTTGCTATTTTAATTGTGCTTTCAAAATGACATTAAATTTTTAAAGTTAATTTTTCACAGGATGTGCTACAAAGAAAGATAAGAATTAAAATGATAGAAAATCTTGTTGCATAATTTATTTACAGCATTGCCAAAGCCAGAATTATCCATTCTATAATTCCTGTCATTTGAAGGGACAAGAATGATATCTATTTATATGATAAATGCTGCTCATTAAAGTAGGATTTGAATTTGAGGCTTGTCTTGCAGCTAGCATACATTACAGCAGGTAGTCCTCAACTTACGACCACAATTGAGACCAAAATTTCTCAGTAACGACTTAGTAAAAGTCGTTCAGTGAGTTTTGGCCTGTTTTACCACTATTCTTACCACAGTTCTTATTTATTTATTAAATTTATTTGCTGCCCATCTCATAACAAAACAACTCTGGGTGACTTACACCATTAAAAATAAGAAGAATAAAAATCCCAATCAAGATAAAATTATAATTAAAAGATGGGGAGGGAGGGAACAAGATGTTTTGGGTGGGGGAGATGGGTTTTCCTCTCAATTCATCAACCATCTCCAGTATGGTGCTTCCCTGTTGGGGCCCCAAACCATCTGGCAGAGCCAGGTTTTCCCTGTGGAAGATCAGAAGTTAAGATGTTCCAAAGGGCAGGAGTCATGGCAAAAAAAAAAAAAAAAGACCTTCTTCTGGACGAGACCAGCTGGAATTCCTTGACCGATGGGGCATGGCTCCTGAACTGGAATAGTTGGGGCAGGCAAATTCCAATGGGGTGAGAGAGTTCCTCAGAGAGCCCGGATCCATGTCATACAGGACTTTAAAAGTAATAACCAATGGTGCAATTCAGCCGATTGTATCCGGTTTGGGTGAACACATCCTGTTTTTGCACTCTGCTCGCACGCTCACATTTGCCAACCGGTAGCGATGGTAAGTTGATTTTACCCCTGGTAATAATCAATCACCTTGAATTGCACCCAGCAACCAGTGCAGGTCACAGAACAAAAGGGTAACATGATCATCGTAGGGATCCCAAGAACTGTTCACGCTGCAGCACTCTGCACCAGTTGAAGTTTCCGAATGCTCTTCAAGGATAGTCCCTCACAGAGGGCATTGCAGTAGTCAAGACATGCTACAGTAATACTGCAGTGCAAGAGTAATGCTGCAGTAATACTGCACTTAAGTGAATGTGGCTGCCTCATGACTTGCTTGTTAGAAGGTTGCAAAGGTGATCACATGATCCTGTGACACTGCAACCGTCATAAATACATGCCAGTTGCCAAGCACCAGCGTTTTGATCGCGTGGCCATGGGGATGCTGCAATGGTCATAGGTGTGAAAAATGGTCATAAGACACTTTTTTCAGTGCCATTGTAAATTCAGTTACTAATGAATGGTATGTACGTTGAGGACTACCTGTATGGATATATTTATATAAGCCAATTATCTTTTTATTTTATTCTTGCAAACACTGCCAACAAGAAAAAGTAACAGAATTAAAGACGAATATAACCTTGATACTTTCTGCAAGCACTCCTTACAAGACATCCAATTTTTGCTCTACATTCCTTGCAAAGTATGTCTTCTTGCCTCAAAATGAACAGAAATGTGAAATACGGTTTCTAATAAAATATTTGATTCTGTTTTCTATATACAGGAATAGGCAGTTTATAAAATGGACTTTGAGGTGACAGCTCATATGCTTCATTTTCAGAATGAGCGGCAATGTTTTCTTTCTCATTCTAAATTAGACTAACTGATCCCCCATATTTGAACTTTTGAACATGAAGTCAGTCACCTTTTTCAGCTCATCCTAAACATTCTTTAAAACAGATCTTTAATTCAACAGACCAGAGAAATATATCACAGAAAGACTACACATATAAACATAAGCATGATGGGGTGCTAGAGGTTCACAGGGACTCGGGAGAACCTCTATCTAAGATTCTGTGCAGTTTGGAGAATCCTCAAATCCCACTTCGGCTGGCCCCCACCTACCCCGGCCCTCCCAGGAGTGGTCCACATAGCCCATTTTGGATGCATGTAAGTGCAGGGTGCACACAGAGGCTCGAGGAGGGCAAAAAATGGACCTACTGGAAGTGCGGCCATTTCCAGCCTCCAGAGGGCCTCCGGAGCATGGGGAGAACCATTTTTGCCCTCAAGGAAAGCCTCTGGAGCCTAGAGAGGGCAAAAAACACCCTCTGCCGTGGTGCAGGAGCCGACTAGGCCACACTCACCATGGCCACACCCACCCAGCAACAGGCAGAGAACCTCTTGCTTAAAATCTTTGAAGCCACCCCTGAACATAAGGGATCCTTGGTGCTCTCTGAGCTTGGTTGTTTTTTTGCAGACATTTCATTACCCAAATTGTGTAACATCATCAGTGCTACTAAGGAGGTGCTGTTACTTAGTTTAGCTAATGAAACATCTGCATTTAGAAACAAGTAAGCTCAGAGAGAACCAAGGGCCCCCTCATTTCAACCCAGAGCTACAGATATTCTCCTTTATGATTATACTGGTACAGTATAAAATTCCCTCACCCTAGGTATACAGTAGCAATGTTTCATACAGATTCTAGGCTTCATTTACTTGACTATACATAGGATCATGATTAAGTGTTGTAGTGTGTTTTATTGATTTTTGTGGAGTTGTTGGATTTTCTCCTTGGTTAACCACTATGAGCAGATCTGTCCAGGATGTGAACAAGACAGAAAAATGAGAGACCCAACAATAAAGCGATTGAGATTTCTATTTTCTGTAGTCTGAAGAAGCAAGAACTGGAAAGGAAATCTCCTCCAATAGGGAGGATATACAACATAATTTTGTTTTTTAATCAATAGCTTTTCTTTCACCAAATAATTAAAATGAATTTATTTTTAATAGTTCAGGTAAACATAGTTTTAGGGCTAGTAAATGGTTCCAGTCTTATAACCACATGTGCATAGTGACTCTTAAAGCATTATTTATTATATAGCTGTTACAAATTATAATATTGTGCATATTTACTTATGGCGGAATTCTTGGAATGATGTGCACATAGCAAAAGGATTGGTAGAGTTTGCTAATTGTCCCTAGCATAAGCAGCTCCTGCTAATTCCATATACAGTATATTCCCATATATTCAGCTCTTATTATATGGTTATTAATACAATTCATTATACATTTAGATTTTCTTTCTGCAAGAAAAAGGCATGCTAAGAAAATCAAATTAATTTTTAATTATTATTTTCCCCCTCTGTCTTCAGACTAGACTTCATGTCCATAACATTTCATATCATGCTACCCTTGCAAAATCAGCATATGTGGGGTTTGTATGGCCACACAATTTATCCCTTTCAGTAATATTAAAAATGTCAGCTCTGTTGTTCAGCTCAGATTTTTGTGATTCCAGAAAATACAAAATTACAAAATGATGAAACTGTTTTTTTTCCTGAAACGTTTGGATCTTATTAATCACTGAAACCCTGCCCAGACAGAACTGATGGGAAGCCACAAGAATGGTACAGCACAACTGAATTAAAACTGCCTGGCCTGGAAATGCAACATTAAGACAGTTGGTATAATCCTTCACGGATAGCACCACTGAAGCCCATACTGAGAAGCAAAGGATAATGTGATTTATAACTCTATGAAAATACAGTCAAGTCTTCTCTCCTGATATTTTGTAGTGCCTGAGCGTGTCCACTGATGCAGAGACGGCCTAGAGAAACTTCTGAAGCATCCCCCAAACCGCTTTCATGGTTCAAAGAAAGATGTTCCGTGCATGCTCCCCTCATGCAGAGCATTCCTTTATAGGGTTTGCCCAGCCCTTTTAATTATTTCCCTTCTGTTTTAAACCCCAAGGCTTATAGATGCTTCTGTGCATAATTTTATATAAAACCAGTTGTGAATAACTAAATAAAAACTTGGTGGAGGGTTGTTGTTTTTTTGTTTCTTTCTTAGTTAAATGTCTTTAAATAAGTCATTACAAACTGGTATGTTCATCATTAGTTGGAATAGTTGGTTGCAGCTTCTCCTTGAATTTTTGAATAGTTTATCTCATAATGTGTACAATCACAGTAATATTATCTAGCAGAAGTAATTGGACATCCGTTCCTTTTCAAAATAATGCAAAAGAGAGACTGAGAAAGTAACTGCAGTGGCAAATCTTTGGTTCCTGGACTCTTTCCATTCCTTTATTCCTTTGATACAACTGTATGGTGAAAACTCTTGCTTCTTTTTTTTTAATTAATCACAGCTTATTATATCATTTGACATAAGAAGAAGTTTGACTAGTATTAGCTCTTCTATCATTTATTTTACCATTATTTATGTATATTCCATCTTTATTACTTTTATAAATAGTTCAAGTCAGTGAACATAAATAATACTCCCCCTTCTCCTATTTTCTCCACAACAACAACCCCCTGAAGCAAGTTGGGCTGAGAGAGAATGACTGGACTGACCATCCAGATGGCTTTCATGCCTAATGCTGGATTAGAACTCATGGTCTCCTGGTTTCTAGCTTTAACCACTAGATCATATTGGCTTCTGAACATGAACAGCCACAGATAAGAACTTGATCACAAGACTAACTATTGTAAGTGCAAATGAAAGCTTCAAAAAATCAGTGCAGTTATGCTATGCCTTATTTGTCACAACATTAAACCATAACTTGTCTCTATACAAACATGACCAGTGAATCTAAAACTTTATGTAAAGGTCTGTTCATTCTGAAACAAATAATAGACTTCAGAGATATTGTGAAATCACAGGTGATTCTGAAAACATTTTTGAAAATGTTCAAATATGCCATGCCATACTTAAGTGACATAATAGAGGTGTTCTGTTCTTGGACAGTTTGACTTACAGGTTTTGGACTATTCAACACCATTTTGGTTTCAGTAAGAACTCTAACACTATTGGCTTTAAAAGTTAATGCCACCTAATTATAGAATTAGCAAATCATTGCCAGCGTTTATCCACTTCCTGTCAATATATTTAGTGTTCTGGGGTTTCAAAGTAAAAACATGGCATTTTTAAATGTCTTCCCTTTATTTATGCTGGAACTACAACATTTGTATAAACAGAAAATTACTCCATTCATGCTTTATTACCTCTTCTTGTGTACCACAGCCTTGACCCCAGCCATCATAAATTGAGAAATAGTGGGGAACTAATGGAGACAGATGGGAATATGGCTTGCCATTTACTCAAATTGGTAAAGTAATTAACCTCAAGGTGCTGGTTTGCAAGAAAAATTGTTGGAATATCTCAGGGCGCCAGTAAACAGACTCTTGCTTTAACCAGTTCTGACAACTGCATCATAAACTAGACTTATTCTGTTCAATTGACCTGTCAACGTCTTGAGTCCAAATAAAGATTTGTATTACAATGTACTTGCTGAGAAGTGGAAGAACACTACTGCTGTTCTTTTCAAATGTATTGCTGTTCTCTCCCTGCTAGATGTGAGCTGCAGTGTCATATATTTATTCTTGAGCCATTATATTCCTTAAAAATCTTCCGCTATGGATTGTGTGACAGCTTTGTGACAGCAGATGGTAGTCATTTGGCTTCAGAAAAGGAAATGAAAAAACATGGCCCAGACTGACTGGGCTCATTTAGAACAGGAGTGGACAGAGGCCAGATCAGGATTTTATATATCAAGGGACATCTTGTAATGAAGACAGCTTCTCCCTGCTTTCATCCCTGTCCTCCACAAAGCCTTATCCCTATATTGGGAAATGAAACAATTTGTCTGCAGAGTGTTATACAATTCAAAACACCGTCTTGTAAACTGGACGTTCTGACCAAAGCATACCATGTCATCTGACATCTTTCTGTTCTTTCCTCTCCCTACTTTTTCAAATTGTATCTTTTTGTAGCGATTTTGCTGCCACATTATCAGTGGTAATGTTATCTCTTTGTAGTAGAGAATGGAACCTTTGGGGGGCTATTAGTGAGTTGGCTCACATATTTTCTGCTCAGGAACTTGGAGAGTTTAATCAGCCAAGCTTTGTGCAGTTCTTTGCTTCATATGTTTTGATTTGCAATTGAAGCACCGATGATAACAACAAAAAAAGCTGTTTTTTATTTTGTCATAAAACATATCTCGGAGACATATGTCAAGGGAACATGTGGAGTCATTTTTGTCTAAAGTAAAATCTGCTATTCAAGACAGATACAAATGGGAAAATTTCATGTTTTTATTTTTTTTAATGCAATTGGCTCCAGACACTGGGGGAAAAAACACTCATTTGTAAATTCTGTCCTCCGGTACAATTGTCAAGAGATTCTAAAATGGCCAATGTTAACTGATATTGATTCTAGTCTTCTACCTTCCTGTTGGGCATTCTTTTTTTTTTCAGGGATACATTAATGTCAGTTTTACTCTGAGAACATACAGAAACAAAAAATATAATACTCAGCTAAATTGGCTGGGAAAAATGTCTCCATTAAAACATATAGTTTTAAGAAAAATAATTGCTATCAATTCTGATTTGACATTTTATTAATTTTATAGTCAAGATAGCTCTATGTTATGATGTGCTAAAACATTGCCAAAGGCATTGGTCGGTGTCAGCTTCACTATCACATTTCTGTGATTGGATTAAATGTTTGTTAATGTATAATTAATAAACAAAATATCACAAAGTTTTTTTTTACCAGAATGTACACTATATAGTTTAGAACAGCTTAGATTTTCCCCCACAAAGCTAATATAATTTTGTTTCAGAAGTGATGTATATAAAAATAGTATGTTTTATGATATTACCTTTTCTCTTACACCTCGTTTGTTAGTCACTCCGGAATATCAAAAAAATAGTTATGTGTAGTTTCATTATACTGTTCAACTTGTTAAGGAAGACAGTAAATTCAGTAATAGCTGGATTGTGACTATTATTGTTCTTTGATTGTTAAATACAACATGTATTTAAAAAATCCATGAGAAGTTATACAATTAGATGCCTTGCTTTGTCATTTTAAGCATTTTTACTTTGTAATAAGACAAGAAGTACAGATGTAAGAGTTGTAATTTAATCATTTTATTGCTATCTTTGTATATTTTGAAGAATTAGGTATTGCACTCTTGGGAAGCCATATTTTATGCCTAGTTGGGAAAATGAATAATGTAACAATATGCAAAACGTAAAGTTTTAGAACTTCACTATTGAGTAAGGCATATAAACTAATGATCTAGTTAAAGTCCCTTGTGCACCATAATAAATATGGACTAAATTTGTCATTATAGCTTTAGACAGAGGTTTCAGGCAACGGATTTAATTAAATCCTTTTTTAATATTCATACTTCTAAACTGCATAATTCTGTTCTACTGTAAAACTGTATGCTATATTAAAACAAACAAAAACAGCAGATTACTAAATTGATATTAATGTGGAGTCAATAAGCATTTAATTCAGAGGAGAATATTGTGATGCCAATGTTTGTTCCATCTAGTTTAAAGGATCTTTGCTTGTGCACACAGCTTGCCTCCTGGTTTAATACTGACTTTTGTCATGGAGGTTAATTAGTTATTTATGGAACTCATAAAGGACACAGGAAGAAAACAGGAATACTATTTTTTTCTTACCCATTACGAAGCAGTGATTATTGAAAGTCTAATTTAGACAGCACATGAACCAAGAGCTAGCTGGGACCATCTATTTTAATTTTCAATCAGTGATGTTAATAGTGTTCAAATACTGATGGATAATAAGAAAGGTTTGGTAGAACACTGTGCTGCCTTCTTCTAATTATACCTCCCCTTCTTCAGAAAAAGAAGAGGTATTTTTTATAGTAAATGATCCCAGCCATCCTATTTTATACCTTGGTCTTTTCTAAATTTATAGAGAAAATGTGCAACATGGACTACAATGCTTTATTTGGAGATTTATTTGGCAATACGTTTACTGAAAAATAAAGGTATGCCAGTTTCTCAAGATAGGATATTGAGGTAGGATAACTTCTCTATTTACCTTAAGTGAACACCATACATTTTAAGATCTGCTACATTTTAGGCATTCTATATATCCACAAGGGACACCGTGGCTCAATGGCTAAGATGCTGAGTTTGTCGATCAGAAAGGTTAGCAGTTCGGCGGCTCGAATTCCTAGCACCGCATAATGGAGTGAGCTCCCATTACTTGTCCCAGCTTCTGCCAACCTAGCAGTTCGAAAGCATGTAAAAATGCAAGTAGAAAAATAGGATCCACCTTTGATGGGAAGGTAACAGTGTTCCATGCGCCTTCGGCATTTAGTCATGCTGGCCACATGTCCACGGTAGTGGCATTTATTTTATTTAAATTGATTTATATGCAGTGGGAGAGATAATAGGCTGACATATTAGTTAACGGCAAATATAAATTAAGATGCAGATGAGGACCATCATAGATATGCTTTTAAGCTTGTTCATTATTGTATTGTATGAACCTTCTTTACTGGGAAAAGGACTTCGCCTTATTCATTAGAATGATGGAGGGAATTAAAATCAGATTTTCAATTTCACAATTTTCCTGAGGAAATATGGATTCTTGCTACACAAGAATTGCAAAATATATAGCAGGTAAACAATTTATGGCTAAATCTGGATGGTTCTTTTTAAATGAGTATCAGCCATAACATCTCCAGAATTCAATGAATGCCCCAAGTTATAGTAGGTGTTGCAATCTGGTAATAGTTTTGCTCACAAACCTGACATGATTTGCTGGTGGTGACATCTGATTTGACAATGAGCAGTGATTTAGGTCTGCCTGCAATAAGTGAATTAATCTGAGTTAAAACATAGTGATCTGTCATGTTTAGAGATACTTCAACAGCTGGCTGACTTGTTCTCTGTCAGGCTAGTTTGTCGTCCTGTGCAAATTTTCTGTCAAGAAAAGAGAACAACTCTTGAGAGAAAATTGCATGGCAGTTTTAGAGTTAGTGATTTTTCCCCCTACCAATATGCCAGCTGTGCCAGCAACACTGTTTTTGGTGGTATTAATCAAATATCTTGCTTGCAGCACCTTTACTTTCCCAAAGGCTAAAAGATGAATCTGTCAAAAATTTCACTGGGATTTGCCAACAGCTTTTCTGAGCTCAAATACCGGTGTGTGTGAACTGCAAGAGTTCAAATAAAGCTGTTAGGAGAATGTCTCTGGGAATTAAAAGTTGGATAGAATAGTTTTATACTTCACCAGGATTCACAGCTATCCTTGGAGTAAACAGTGATAACTGGGAAAAGGCCAAACCTTCCAGCTTTATTAATGCATTCCATTTATTGACTTGTATGTAGATATTTATTTTTAAATGTAGGACTGTAATTAGTAAGCTATAAGAATAAGAGCAGCCCATGAAGTCATCATAGTACTTTGCCAACTTTGGCAGAAAAGATAATATTGGAAAAGAAAGGGCTTGAATTATTATGTGGATTAGATCACTTAGATTTATTTCACTATTGATTTATTTCAAAGCGCGGTCATCCTTATATGATCCTTTAGTTCACTGTATTTCTATCTATCAGTATCTTATAGTACAGTCTGAAACTAGTTATTAATTATCATGTAGTAGCTAGATGGAATTTATTTGTTTTTCTTAACTATGCAGTCATGGGAAGAAAGGGAAGATTTTAATTTGTGCTTCCTATGTTTAAAGAAATAAAAATCCAGACTTAGTCAAGTCTATACAATTAACATAACATGTTGTTTGGTCCAAAGTGACTCCAAAATAAATGTTTACAATACTTCTCACTTAATGACTGCAATTGGGACTAGCAACTGTGTCATGTAGTTTAGTGAAATGTCATGTGACCTCACGAGACTTACATTAGTTTCATTATGATAATTAAACAAATCAGCTGCCATTATTAAGTGCAACATCCTGTGACTGTAACTTGCAACTTACTGCCAGCTTCCCCATTGACTTGCTTGTCAGATGCCTCCTGTGAAGTTTATAAATGGTAATCATGTAACCACGGGACCACTGCAGCCATTGTAAATGTAGACCAGTTGTAAAGCACCTGAACTGCAATCACATGAATGTTGGGATGCTGCAATGGTTGTAAGTTTGAGGATTGGTCATAAAGTTACTTTTTCAGCACCTTTCAAAGTTTGAACAGTTGTGTAACTGAGTTATCCAATTAATCAAGCATTGTATAAATTCTGGAATTTACCTGATATTTGCCAGAACCTTTTGGCAAAGAAAAGGAAACAAACCTAAAGAACTAAGTACACAAGAAATTAACCTTTTAAACAGTCTGGATTACCATTGGGAAGAGCCGTATGGGTTTCCCTCCACCAACAAACAGGAATCAATTATTCAAAATGAACGTTTCCAAATGTTTGCTCAATAATGCTTAGTGAATAACATGGCAGAACATAATTGCATGCTGTTGATGAAGAATTTTCACATAGAACATTCATAAAAGATGAGAAACACTGTCTGGAGGATAAAATATAATAAATTTCAGTTTTGTCATAAATGTACATTATTATTTTCATAACTGTAGCTACCACTTTCGTAGTTAGCACGTGTAAACTTTGTTCTTGCTTTTCATTTTCATTATTTGCATCCTATTGATGTTTTTCAAATATCTGATTGCTATTTAATAATGTTAGTTATGTCAATCAACTATGTATGTGCTTACCCCTCCATTTTTGAGCCCCAGTCCAGGTTTTCTAGATAGCAATTCAAAATAATACATTATTCTTTAAAAAATAAGAACTGTTTGTAGTTGCATTTTAGTCAATTTGCATAACCCTATTAACAGAGGAATTTGTCCCTAGGTAAAATTAGAATAATAGGCTGGGCCATTCTTGCATTTTTAAAGTCATTTCATAAACATGAAACTAGCAGGTGATGATTACAAATATAAAGGATACTGTGTTGTACTAGAATATGGTTCGAGAGCAACTTTCTGGTCTCTAAAAGAAAAGCATAGGGTAGTTCATCATTTGCATAATATAGGAGGTAAAACAAAGGTGTTTATAAAAAGGTTGCCTACATATAAATGCAATTGGTGCCTTCTAGATAATGTTGGGTTCTGCTCAAAGATATCTGCATAAGGAGAGTAGACATGATATATCTTACAGTGGAGAAATTGGGCTATTTTAAATCATGCTATTGTTTAATCAAAAAAGGGGGAATTTTATTTCACAAGTTGACAATTTGAGAACTTTGTACACTGGCATTTGAAAGCAAAGAAAAAGGATCCATTTATCTCACATATGTCTTGTTGAGGCTAAGCTGTCAAGAGAAATCTTATCACATGGAGCCCCATTTGTTTTCTCTGGTGATTTATTACAGTTTTGAAAAGGTTTTGTGATCCCATAGGCTGCCACAATTCTCTGACTTTTCTGTATCAATGGATCAGATTTTTGACATTTTTCTGAGAGCATTCAGAACAGATTTGATAAATCAGCTCGTGGTGTTTATTTTAATTGATCTGAAGCCCATTCTTTCAAAAATTCATCAAATCCTGTGACAGGAGTTGGGTGTGCTACAGTGAAATGAAAGAAATGGGTTGGCCATGCTCCTGTGATGATGATATAGATATTTTGTTGAAACTTTATGCTCACAGACATGAAGATGTCATAACTAATATAGTGTGTTGTAATCTTTTGATACAGATTCTATTCATAAATCTCATCCATCACATGTGATTCATGAACGATAGACAACCTTTGATGAGAAGGTACTTCTGAATGTATGCCAAGTTCTTCCCTTTTTTTTCTTTCTCTCTTTCTTTGAAAAAATAAACCGCTCAAGAACAACCATTTTATTATAAAAGAGAAATAGTAAAATGTATTTGTTGCATATTCTCTTCCTTTTGTGAGAGAACAATGAAGATGTTTTTGCACATAATTTATAACTATCTTGAATAATATTTGTTTTATCATTCATTCATTAACACAGCTGATCATTTGAAACAGTGGATTAAGCTATAAGGAAATATTTAAGATGCTTAATAGATCATTGCTCTAAAACTTTAGCTCATCATTACCTCTTAATATGGCCAAGGAAACATAGGAAGACATACAATAACTGCTATGTCAGCAACGGACAATCCTGAATAAGAGTCACACCTCACACGGCATCCCTGTATAAATGGGGTATAGTATCCTCCACTCAGTGTTACTATGGGATCCTACATCAAATAGAAACACATCATGACCGACTGTAAGCTGATGGCATATATCAGTTCAGTATCTGGTTTTTTTTTTAATATAAACGATGCTGCACTTCAATGGTTAGATGACCTGGAATTTGAAGATAGAACTTTTTATCCGAGGTGGCGCAGTGGTTAGAGTGCAGTACTGCAGGCCACTTCAGCTGACTGCAGTTCTGCAGTTCAGCGGTTCAAATCTCACCGGCTCAAGGTTGACTCAGCCTTCCATCCTTCCGAGGTGGGTGAAATGAGGACCCAGACTGTGGGGGTGATATGCTGACTCTGTAAACCGCTTAGAGAGGGCTGAAAGCCCTATGAAGCGGTATATAAGTCTAACTGCTATTGCTATTAACATGTATATTGTATTTTATTAATCTATGTTAAATGTTAATATATATTGCTAGTCCATGTATGATATGCCATAAGCTAAATTCTCAAACAAAACAACAGTGGAACCAAACCTATTATGCCATGACTCCAAACCAGATTTTACATTAATTTCTAATTCATTTACACTTAAAATGTAAAGGCTTAACTTTCTTTGTTGAAGAGTCATCACTTAGAGCAGTATTAATTGTGTCTGCATTTTATCTCAGATTTGTTTCTCAAACTGTTAGGTTTTTAATGTCTTTCCCTTATGTCAAAACAGAAGAAGAGGAACGTGTATAAACCCCTAGGTTTATGTTAAGGTTACAAAATAAGTAATTGAATTTAATTACAAAATATGATATAAACATAGTAGCCAAATGCTCAATTTTCTCTCTAGGCATTGTATGCTGGTAGAAAGTTGTTCTCATCATACGTTCTACATACAGTCGAAGAGGTGCATCTGTCTGAGATACTGTTATATTTTATTATCTTAGTATGTTTGTTATCCTTATTTTTGCTTCTCTGTAACTTTTATTATATTATATTACCCAGTTTGGATGCAGTCTTGGTGACCATAGTATTTTTTTTTTCTGAGTAGTGGAGATTTCAGAAAAGTGTCTCCATCCTCATGACTAGAAGAGGAAAAGCTAGATGTTACTGACTACTTTGTGCAGTTCCATTTCTATCAAAAGAATAGCGGGGGGAGGAAAACAGACCTGTGCGCAGTTTTTTTTTAACTTTTCCCAAAGTGGCTCAAGGGATACTGATGAAAGGTCTCTGGAGATCCTGAGGATTAAAAGTCCAGCAGCACAATGGTAGTTTTGTTTTGTTTAATCAGTAATGTTATAGTAATGCCACCCTGTCTCAAAATAAACATGGTGATGAGTCATCTAGAAGGTTTAGGGCATCAGCACGAACCCACTAGTATAACCCTTCATCTTGGATATTTTATTTTTTATTTTTTAAAGTATTTGTATGCCGCTCTTTTCCCTGGGGGGACTCAGGGCGGCTCACAGTTTTAAAAAAAGGGGAGGGGGAGGACAAACAGTTTCCAACATACAGACAATACAACATATTAAAAAACACAACAGCCACACAATTCGAGTGGGGTTAGAGTCTTAACCCCAGGCCAGCCGGGACAGCCAGATCTTTAGGGCGGCGCGGAAGGACTGGAGGGTGGTGAGGGTCCGAATCTCCATGGGGAGTTCGTTCCAGAGGGTCGGAGCAGCCACCGAGAAGGCTCTCCTCCGGTAGTTGCCAGTCTACACTGGCTAGATGATGGAATTCGGAGGAGGCCTAATCTATGCGATCGTATCGGTCTAGTGGAGGTAATTGGCAGTAGGCGGTCTCTCAAGTGGATACAATACAATAGCAGAGTTGGAAGGGACCTTGGAGGTCTTCTAGTCCAACCTCCTGCCTAGGCAGAAAACCCTATACCGTTTCAGACAAATGGCTATCCAACATCTTCTTAAAGTCTTCCAGTGTTGGGGCATTCACAGCTTCTGGAGGCAAGCTGTTTCACTGATTAATTGTTCTAACTATCAGGAAATTTCTCCTCAGTTCTAAGTTGCTTCTCTCCTTGATTAATTTCCACCCATTGCTTCTTGTTCTACCCTCAGGTGCCTTGGAGAATAGTTTGACTCCCTCTTTACCCAGCATTACATAAAGATATCAAGGAAGAATTATATTAAAACTTCAATTTATTTTTGAAACCTATTTTCAACCAGATTGAATATTAGATTAAAGAATCAGATGTAATGCATGAAACAGAATATGGGAAGGGATGGAGAGGTATATTGAATGGAATTGGTGTAAGCTAGTTTTACTTAAGATTCCTTTCCTTCTCTCAGGGGTTTATTTTTGTTGTCTTATTGTTTCTCACTCGTTTTTTGCAGAGTGCAGAACATTGCTTAGCTTGAAATATGAAGCATTAATGTATGTATTTATGTATGTATGTATTGGGTGGGTTCCAGCTGCCACTACTGCTGGTTCGCTTAGGGATGTGTTGTGTGCAGGCGCACTTTGCATGCATGCGCAGTGCAACAAAAATTGTTCTGTGCATGCGCAGAAGGCAAAAACAAGACGGCGGTGCCATAGGCGCCCCTAAGAGAACCAGTTCGGGGTGTGGCAGGCCCGGGTTGCTACCGGTTCCAATGACCCAGGCCACCAAGTTACTACAGGTTCGGCCGAACCAGTCCAAACCGGTAGGAACCCATCTCTGGTATGTATGTATGTATGTATGTATGTATGTATGTATGTATGTTGAACATTAGAATATAGAAGACAAGTTGAACACTTATATGTATATGTCAGCCTCGTTATGTAGACCAGAGCAGAAAATGAACTCCATAGGAAGGCTAAAACTACTTTTATGGAGAAAATAAAACTACTTTTATTTATTGGCTAGAATGATAGAATCTTACTAGTCTGAATGTACTGTACCTTCTGTATCCCCAGTGAATTTTGTTTCAGGCTGAGACACTTCTGAATGTCTTCTGAATCTTTTGAACTTTAAAAAACTCCTTTTGTCTCAGCAACAAGTTCAGCATATCTTCATCAAGGTCATTTTCTTTTTTCTCGACATTATGTGTATATCTCTACCTCTATCTCATCAGTACAGATAAAAAGCTGAATAGAATAATGAAATTTGGTGTACTAAAGGGACTGATTTGCCTAACACTCTTTTGTCGCTGTCCTCTGCCCAATCTCATATAGGCATTTTGAAGTATTGTACGTGGAAATCAAAATACAAGATACGTTGTGAAAATTGATTAGAGACATTTACAACAGATATAATTTACAAAAAATGATTGAGGAAGAGGCAGTGTTCTTATCACATTAAGAACAGATATTAGACTATGCAATAATTTAATATGCAGAATGGTTTCTTTTAATAAACTTTGTTGTGTGGTAGACTTTTGTTTTTGTTTAGGAAATCTCTACATCCTGCACTGAAAAAAAGCTTTATTTTATTTTTTTAAAAACAAATATGCTGATATCTTTGAGATCCACCTCTTATTACATTCTCTTACAATCAATCATAAGCAGTTAATTATGCCATCCACTGGCTAAAAGCTTATTTCCAGATGGAATAGATGATCTGTTATGTTTATGCACTTAACCTCATGGCACTAGAGTTAATTATTTCGCTCTATGACTATGTTATTTTCACAAAGAGCGGAAAAACTGACTTAGGGGCACTGAAAATTTTGGGCACTGACTATAAAGCAGAGTAAATAGTTCAGAGTTACATGCTGTATATATAATCCGAAACATTTTCTTCATCTTTGAACTAAACATGTAGAATGAGTTAGTATATACACATTATATTGTGCCAGTTCTAATTTTGTGGCCCTTCATAATTTTTGTGTGTATTGCTGCTACTGTTCTCCAGAACCATTTGTTCAAGATCACAGGCTATTTTTTCTTGTCAGCTCAGGAGAGTATCACTGATAGGGAAGGCAGCAGGGAGATGATAAATTGTAATTTATACTTGTACATCAAAATTTAATGTAATTAAAATGACAGTAATCAATAATACTTAGATTAACAGTCAGCTAGTGGCTGTCTCTTTTTTAAAAAAAAAAAGTGTGTTGTTATTAGATTTGTTTCACATTTTAATTATTACATATTTTATGTTGTAGCTGTTTTGAGCACCACTTTTAGTGTAAAAGCAAGATATAAATTTCATTCAAAATAATCTCTGAATAATCATTTAAATAAAATAATATTTATACCCAAAAGCAGCTGAGATGGCCTTCTGTCAAATGTCCTCACAGGAAAAATTCCACACAGTCATATTTTTCACCTCAAGGTTACATACCTAACAGTCAAAGGATTGGAAATAAGATCTCTGACCCTTCTGGAAAAAAAAGATAACTTTAAAATAATAATGATATTTAGCAACTTTATTATTACCGTGTTTTCCTCAAAATAAGACAGAGTCTTATTTTCTTTTGACCCCCCCCCCCAATAAGTGCTTGGTCTTATTTTCAGGGAGGTCTTATTATTTTTGAGGTACAGGAGGCAGTGAGCGTGGTCATCTCATAGCTGCTGCTATGTTACAATATTTTCAGGAGGTCTTATTTTCAGGGGGGGCTTATTTTAGTGCATGCTCTGAAAAGCCTTATTGGACTTATTATCCATGGAGGTCTTATTTTTAGAGAAACAAGGTATGTCTGTCAGTTCAGCCCAGTCACTATTTTAGTGAAAGTACTAGCATAACTGTTTGAACTGATTAAATTCACTTCTGACAATATAATTTAATGTTTGGGTAATATTACGAAATATCATCTTGCCTTATTTGGGGCTTAGCTGAAGTATTTTTTGCTTTTTCAGTTCTCTGGTTGCTATTATACATTTAGTGAGCCCACATTAATTTACAATCTTGAAGCCATTTAGGATTGAACTCACAGCCTTCCAAGTAGGAGGCAAGTGTCTTCAACACCATGTGACTATGCGCCACTGTAAATAAATATAAATAATGAATACAAATTTATGTTGATTTATTCTAACTCCCAGATGGTCACATGGTTCTTGCCCATTCTCATCCTAGATGCCCCTCTAATCTTTCATTTATATGTTAATGGCAGTCTTTTAAAAACATCTATGACACATCAGATAAAGTTTAGCATGTACACAAAACATGCACTATGCCTTAAAAATCATATCAGTTGCAATAGTCAAATATGATCAAGTTTGAGAAAAGCTCAGAATCCTGCCCAGTGACATATACATGCAATCCTCACCTAACAATTGTCCTGTTTAGCAACCATTTCAAGTTACAATGGTACTGGGGGGGAAAATAACCCTGACCTGTCCTTGCCCTTGCAATTGTTGCAGCATCCCCACAGTTACGTGATTGAGAGATTCAGGCACTTCACAACTGGCAGGTGTCTGACCATTAAAGCGTCCTACAGTCATGTGATTGCCATTTGCATGCTTCGCAGCCAGTTCTGACAGAGTCAACGTAGAAGCTAGCAGTAAAATCACAAGTCAAATTCACATAATGTCTTGCTTAATGAATACATCTGAAGTGAAGATGTCAATCCATCATGATAACATGATGTCTCATTTAATGACTTTGTTGCTTAGTGATGGAGTTGTCAGTCTCAACTGTAGTTGTTAATTGAGGATTATCAGTACTGCTTTTAAAAATGCAGCTAATGGGAGAGGAAAAACAAGTCATTTATCTACCTATAGTTTTCATTTATTTTTTTGTTAT
This sequence comes from Thamnophis elegans, assembly GCF_009769535.1. NCBI lineage: Eukaryota > Metazoa > Chordata > Lepidosauria > Squamata > Natricidae > Thamnophis > Thamnophis elegans. The sequence continues at coordinate 127,572,035 of NC_045541.1, forward strand.
TATATGTTGCTTATAATAAGTTGTTTTTATATTTGTTTGTGATAGAAGTTTGCAAGCTCACCCAGGGCATTTGGGGCTTGGCACAATTAGGGCAATTATATTTTGGACCCAAATTGTGATTCAGTATTGTTGAAATACTGAATCTAAATGGTTAGATAAATGGGGTTTTTAAGGCAGTGAAAATCATCAATTAGAATATACTATTTATTACTTATTTAAAGGTTTAAACCCACCCACTCTTCCTTTTACTTGAAAGGTGTTCGGAGACTACAGCTAGTCCAGAATGTAGCCGTGTGAGCAATATTGGGTGTACCGAGATACACCCATATTACACCTATCCACCACGAGTTGCACTGGCTGCCAATTGGTCTCCGGACGCAATTCAAGGTGTTGGTCATTACCTTTAAAGCCCTACATGGCTCAGGACCAGTGTATTTGCGAGACCGCCTACTGCCGCATACCTCCCAACGGCCGATAAGATCCCACAGGGTGGGCCTCCTTAGGACGCCATCAGCCGGACAGTGTCGGCTCTCTGTGGCCGCTCCGACCCTGTGGAATCAGCTACCCCCAGAGATCCGGACCTTGCCCACGCTCATGGCCTTCAGAAAAGCTGTTAAAACCTGGCTGTTCTGGCAGGCCTGGGGCTGTTGACCTTATTATGTAGGGTCCAGCCCCAGCTTGAATGTATGCGTGTTGGAGAATTTTAATCTTCATTTTTATTTTATTTTGTTTGTTTTCCTTTCTTGTTCTGTGTAAGACGCTCGGAGTCTTCTGGGATTGGGCGGCCTGTAAATCTAATAAATTAAATTAAATTAAATTACTTGCCCATTAAACGAATAATTAAAGTAAGTGGGCATGGTTCAAATTAATGTTTTGCCCCTGAGTTCCTCAAAATCTCTAAAATATCTTTAAAAGGTATTTGAATATTTTTGAACTTGCATATAATTTGCTGCTGTTCATTTTGTTCAAACAGAAAAATATATTAACAAATATGGTATATGTATCTTTCCTGTAAGGAAATACATTTCATATAAATGAAATAAAGTGCAATCTTTCTTACTGAAGTAGGCTAATGTAAAGCAAGATTATATTGACATGGGAATAAAAATTGGGAATAAGGATGTTGTTGCTATTATTTTTATTTTATAGAAGTATTATTTTTATTTTTTATTATTATAGCGGTATCTTCTGTCTCCATATCTTCACAATCATTGAAAATTATCTTCAGTAAGTCTTAAATGGCAACAGACCATGCTTACTGGTTGAAAGAATGACTCATTGTAAAGGATTTTCCCCTGTGTTACTGAATACTCTGTATGTATTGGAGTCAACTACAATGAATTCTTAGAATTGAAATGGGTCAATCATGAGAACTTAAAAAGTAGTCAAAATCCTCCCAGTTCTAATTAATTGGCAACAAAGACTTTTGGAGTGATTCATCTTTCATAATTCCACAGATATATCTTTTCAAAGCATAAAAGAACTCAAACTATTAAGTTCTTTCCAGCTCCTGAAAGCTTAGGGAGTAAATGATCACACAAGAGTTTAATAATTATAAACAACTAAGTATGAATATAAATCAGGGAATCAATTATGATGAGTTTTGAATCCCTAGATCCATCAAAATAGCCTCCCACTGTGGATATTCAGTATGCCAGTTGATCAGTTTGAAACGCTGAAGAAAATATATCGTGGCTGAGTGAGTTACTATTGTAGGACTTCAGGGACTACAAAGATAATTGTGGATCAATTGTTCCAGACAATTGGAAGCAACATAAGACCACTATCAGTACTTTAATTGTTTCTACAAGAGATTTTGAGTGAGCATTTATTGCAATGAATAATTTGTTAACACCTTGTTGTGCTTCATCCATTAGTTGTTCATTATTTTCTTCTCTATATTAAAGCTAGTTAAATCCTTTTACTATGTATTCAGTGCTAAATATTTGTTTTATTTATTCACTTATAAGCCCAATCACTCACATTCATAACATAAATCATTCCCTGAAGGCTTGAGGCATATAACAATACATTAAAAACCAAAAATCATTTAAGAAAAGAAGAATCTAGGGACTTATTTTTAAATGCTATATCTCTGTTTTATAGCAGTTTAATCCCAGATCACAAACAACACTTCAGTACAGCCTTATAGCTAAAGATTTTCCAGCTGAAACTCTATAAAGACTACATGCAGAAGGATGGGAGGGAGGGCGAGAGAGATGAAGGAAGGAAAGGGAAGGAAGGAGAGAAGGTATTATAGAATTGCAAGGGACCTTGGAGGTCTTCTAGTCCAACCCCCTGCTCAAGCAGAAGACCCTATACCATTTTAGACAAATGGCTGTCCAGTCTCCTCTTAAAAGCCTCCAGCATTGGAATTTCCACAACTTCTGAAAGCAAGCTGTTCCACTGGTTGATTGTTCTTACTGTGAGAAAATTTCTCCTTTGCCTAGGTTGCCTCCCTCCTTTTTCAGGTTCCATCCATTGTTTCTTGTCTTGCCTTCTGATGCTTTGGAAAATAGCTTGATCCCCTCTTCTTGTAGCTACCCCTCAAATATTGGAACATTGCTATCATTTCACCCCTAATTCTTCTTTTCACTAGACATACCCAATTCCTGTAACTGTTCTTCATATGTTTTATCCTGCAGCCACACCCACACACCTTTGTTGCTCTTTTTTCACTCTTTTCAGAGTCTTGGCATCTTTTTTATATTGTGGACCAAAATTGGATGCATTATTCCATGTGTGGTTTTACCAAGGCATTATAAAGCAGTAGTTCTCATGCTCTTGATTCTATTACTCTGTTTATGCAGCCTAGGACTGCATTGACTGCTGGCTTATATTTAAGTGACTCCAAGATCCTTCTTGCAGTTATTGTTGTTGAGCCAAATATCACCTAATCTGTACCTGTATCTTTGATTTTTCTTGCCTAAGTGTAAAACCTTATTTTTTCTACATTGAATTTCATTTTGTTAGGTAAGGCCCAGTGTTCAAGTCTGTCAAGATCCATCTGGATCTTAAGCCTATCTTCTGGGGTGTTGGTTATACCTGCTAATTTGGTATCATCTGCAATTTTGATAAGTTCTCCTATTCTCTCATCTAAATCATTTATGAAAATTCTGGAGAGTGACCCTAAAACAGAGCCTTAGGTACCTCACTGCTTTTCCTTCCATGTAGACGTAGTTCCATTAAGGAATACACATTGAGTGTGATTTGTCAACCAGTTATGAATCCATCTGGTGGAGATGCTGTTTATCTCATATTTTTCTAAGTTACTAAGAAATAGGTTGTGGTCTACTTTGTGAAATGCTTTACTCAAATCTAAGTATAATACTGTATATTCACATCATTTCATTAATCCACTACTTTAATCACTTTTGTTTGGCATGATTGGTTTTTGACAAGCCCATGTTGGCTTTTAGAGCTGAGGTGGTGCAGTGGTTAAATGCAGCACTGCAGGCTACTTCAGCTGACTCCAGTTCTGCAGTTCGGCTGTTCAAATCTCACCGGCTCAGGGTTGACTCAGCCTTCCATCCTTCCGAGGTGGGTAAAATGAGGACCCGGATTGTTTTGGGGGGCAATATGCTGACTCTGTAAACCGCTTAGAGAGGGCTGAAAGCCCTATGAAGTGGTATATAAGTCTAACTGCTAACTGCTATTTTGGTTATAACTTTGTTTGTTTCTAGGTGCTTGCAGATGTATTGCTTGATTATCTTTTCCACGATCTTCCCAGGTATTGATATCAGACTGATATGTAGTTTCCTTGATCTGATTTTTCTCCTTTTTTGAAGATGGGGACCATACTAGTTCTTTTCTAGTCCTCTGGTAGTTCTCTGGTGCTCCAAGATGGAGGGAATGAGGGAGGGAGGGATGATTTCCAATGCTTCCTGACAGATTTCCACAAGAAAACCTAATGAGGAAGCTGGCAGGTTGGATGTTGCTCCTGTTCCCACTGCTTTTTTGCCCACCCATAGTCATTCATTATTTTTCTCTTTTTATGTAAGGGAATATCTCTGAAACTATGATCCAATAAAACATGGGTTATTGAGTATAAGCATGTAGTTGAAATACAATAGGACAGCTAGTAACTGTAAGATCTAGGTTATCTTGCTATTTAAATGAAGTACTTATTTTTAACCCAATTTATGTATAACATCACCTAGTATTCTTTCCCTTTATACAAAGGGATAGTCCTATCTTGATCAAGTCCTGTTGATTTTTCATCATACCCCAGAAAGCTACTATTATATACGATATTGAAAGCCCACCCGAAGAATTCAGTTTGACCAGAGGCTAGCATTAAATCTCTAACCAGTTACCAGAATGGACCAATGAATTTTAATTTGGTCCAGTGCCAGTGTGTTGAACCAGTTTGAACAGACAGCAAACCTTATTCCATTAGCCAGTCAATTTTCAGCTTAAACAGCATTCTTTCAGGCATGTTTCAATTTAAAATAGGTTTGAATGGCACTCTGTTTTTTTGGGTCTCAATTGCACAAAACAGGGAATTATTCTGTCTCCTTGAAGATAAGTTGTACAGAGCAAAGGAAGAAAACAGAATTTCAGTTGTTGAATATTTAATTCTGGACAGCAGTTTAATCAGGAGTGGGATTTCAGCAATTGCTGTAGTCCCCTCCTAACGTACTACTATTTCCATTCTTAGTATTTCTTAATTATTCCTCTGAGATATTTGAGGAGCAACTAGTAGTAAATGAACTTGGCAAATCGGCTATTACCCAAGTAATGAAATACAAATACATATGTTTGACAATTCTGCAGGGAAATTCTGAAAATCGGCATTCTCAGTGGATTGCATTGGCCAAGAGAAAGGAGAAAAAACAGGTGTTATCAAAAAATTTATCTGCAAACAATTTGACTTGAGGATTAAAATTATGTGATGCTTCCTTTACCCTCCCCAATGGATCCAACCTACCTCAGCTAATATACAGAAAGTACTGATTGTCCACTAATGAACAAGGAACTGCTGTGCATGCACCCAGTGGTATGGTCCTAAATGTTAAGAATTTTACATTACTATTATCTGCAGCCTTGCACTTCAGCAGTGCATCTCATCTTAAACAAAGGAGGGAATCAGCTCTATGAAGGTGGGGGATGAGGGAGGCCCTTTATTTTATTCAACAGCAAGGCAAGGGAAATTAGTAAATTCAATATTTGTATAAAGAAAACAGTTAAAGCCCACAAGTCTTTGTGGTTTGTTTTAATAATTATACCGGTCTCTGTTTGAGCTCCAATTTATAGTTTGCAGGAATTCCTGGCATATTCCATGCTATCATTCTTGAACCCTTCATTTCCTTCAGCTAAGATGCAGTGTGACTCAAACTGGTTCACAAAGGAAGGTGGAGACTGAAGTTTCTATTTTGTCCTTCTGCCTATGTCAGGGGTCCCCAACTCCTCCCCATGGACTGGCACCAGTCCATGTCATGCCAGAAACTTGGCTGTGCAAATAAGCAGACCCCCATCTGCAGGCTGCAGGCTGCACACGAAACCATGCCCCTTCCTGTCCGTGGAAAAACCTCTCTTCACAGAACCAGTCCCTGGGGCTGAAAAGGATGGATGGTGCTTGCATATGTCATAGATCCTAAGTGATGTACTCACAAAGCATATCTCTGTAATTACAGATTGTTTTCTCTTGATATTTCTGTATCTCCAGTTTTAGCCATGGTTGCGCAATGGTTAGAATGCAGTATTGCAGGTTAATTGTGTCTACTGCCAACAGTTCGATCCTAACTGGCTCAAGGTTGACTCAGCCTTCTACCTGCCAGGGTTGGTAAAATGAGGACTCAGATTGTTGAGGGCAATATCCTGTCTCTGTAAATCTTTTAGAGAGTCCTGTAAAGCACTATAAAGTGGTATGTCTTACTGCTATTGCTATTTATTCTTTTCCAACCCAGTGGCTTGTTGAAAAGGAATTATGCAAAGAGGTTGTGGACTGTCTGACTATCAGCAGGGGAACAGAACAGAACTGAACCATATTTGGTTTGCTAGAAGAAGCCATCGAAGATATTTGGTTTGAAAATGGGACTAAATAGGCCGAGAGCTACTGAGGAAAAAAAAAATCCAAGAAAACCTTTCAGCGATACACTTCTTTGAAAACTCCTCTGTTTTAAAGTTCCTTCCTCTTCCCCCTTCATCATGTGATCCAGAGTGGAGCATCTGTAGCCTTGCCTGTGCTTCTCAGAGAGCTCATGCAGCCAAAACCATACTGTTGCAGCATGCTGGGAGAACAAACACATACACAAAGCGAAGACACACAGGTATTCAGCCTTATCAATCCCTGGGGAAACGGTAGATACATATACATATACCAACCTCAGTGCAAAACGTTGCTTCATTGAATAGGAGAATACAAAGACCTCCTGCAGCCACTATTGGTAAAGGAGCTGGAAAGAATCCCCGAAGAAGCAATGCTCTGCGTGCATCCCGGAATTGTTTAAATTGCATAACTGAGAGGCTGTCTGAGATGTCAGGAAATTATATCATTCTCAGGTCTTTACTGGTTTGCACAAACTGAATGGCAGCATAAGAGTGAATCTTCTAATATTTAATATCGCAAACTTTTATAAAACTGCCATTTCTTCCGCACCCCATTGGTTTTCTCTTTTGCCATTAGCTCTTTCGGTTTAAACAAAATGTTCCAAGAAATATCGACAGGTCAGATACCGCAGGGAAAGTTGTGCGCTCCAGTGGCCTCTCCACTGACAGTTTCCCCCACATTAAAGAGTTAACCAGCTCAGAGTGCAAATTAATGAATGAAATCGAGATTTAGACAGCCTCTGCTTGCAGGAGCATCGATCTGTATCTTCTGAACACCGGTTGGGATTCTGCAGCAGTATTCCTTGAGCGACTCTGGCATAGTGTCCATTACCAATATCTCTTTCAAAAACCTGCCTTCCAGTGATTCCTTTATTACAATAACATACCTCCAGCAACTTTGTTTGTATGTTGCCATTGTGGTTCCAACTCATGCAAATGTTTTATATTGTGAATTTGTTTGGCACGGCAAGACAGCAGTTAGAATTTGGTATTATCAATGAGATTAATATTTAAAATTAGAAGTCAGAACTTCTAGTTCTTTATCTCTTTGTTGCCAAGTTATTATGACATTTTCAGACATTCTAAACAAGGAGTTATGATTGAAAAGGAGCCGAGTGATTTACAAACGCCTTCTTTCAGTTGAAGGAGAGAGAGAAAAAGATTTCTTTCTTTCTAAGCCATATCCAATGGGATGCTTGATACAGCTGAAGTTCTGTATTCTTGTGATATGATAAGAAAACATGTCACTGAAAATATACTAATTCTCTTCCAATGTTAATTGATGTCTACATATAGCAATGTTCTGTATAACATTGTTGATAAAAAAACCAAATAAAGCAAAAACATACTAGAGTGTTTTGTCAAGAGCAAAACATATTTCTATGTAGGTATTGGCAACAGAATACAATTAGTCCTTGACTTTCAATCATTCATTTAGTGACCATTCAAAGTTACAAAACTACAAAAATGACATATAACCGTTTCTCACACTTAACAACCATTGCAGCATCCTCATGGTCACGTGGCAACTTTCTCATATTTACGATGGTTGCAGTGATCCAAGGTCATGTGATCACCCTTTACGACCTCCTGACAAGCAAAGTCGATGGAGAAGCCAGATTCACTTAACAACCATGTTACTAACTTAACAATTTCAGTGATTCACTAAACAACTGTGGCAAGAAATGTTGCAAAGTTTGGCAAAACTGACTTACTTTTTCGAAGTATAAGACGCACCTTTTTTCCTCAAAAAAGAGGCTGAAAATCTGGGTGCATCTTATACACCGAATACAGCATTTTTTGTCTCCCAAAGCCCCACCCCTTCACCAAAATGGCCAGGCATACTCTTATGGAGTCTTTCAGAGAGCTCCTAGGGGCTGGGGAGGGCAGAAATGAGCGAAAAATGGGCCATTTTTGCCCCAGCAACCCCCAGCAGCATTCTATAAGCCTCCATAAGGCTATGCATGCAATTTGTTTGAAAAAAAACAGGTCCATTTTCATGAAAAATGGGCCGTTTTTAGGAGGTTTGCAGAGTGCAAAAACTTTTTTTTTCCTTTTGGAAAGCTCTTTAACTGATGAGAATTACATTGATCAAGTGCTGTGCCAGCAGAAACACCTACCTATCTACTGTATTTCTCTCTTTTTCTCTCTCTCTATCCCTCTACTTACCTACCTACCTACACACTCTCTCTCTCCCTACCTACCTACTGTATTTCTTTATCTCTCTCTATTTCTATCTCTCTATATATCCCTTTATCTATCTACCTACCTAACTACTCTCTCTCCCCCTCACCTATCCACTGTATTTCTCTCTTTTTCTCTCTATCCCTCTACCTATCTACCCACACACACACTCTCTCTCCCTTTCTCTATCTACCTACCTACCTACCTACCTAACTAACTAACTAACTAACTAACTAACTAACTATTCTCTCTCCCTACCTATCTACTGTATTTCTCTTTCTATTTCTCTCTCTATCCCTGTATCTACCAATCTACCTACTCTCCCTCTTTCTCTACCTATCTACTGTATTTCTGTCTTTCTATTTCTCTCTCTCTATCCCTACCTACCTACCTACCTACCTACCTACCTACCTACCTACCTACCTACTCTCTCTCTCCCTTTATCTACCTATCTACCTAACTACTCACTCGCTCTCCCTACCTACCTACTGTATTTCTCTTTTTTTCTCTTCCTCTCTATCCCTCTAGCTACCTACCTACTTTTTTTAATTTGCCTCTTCAAAACCTTGGTGCGTCTTATACTCCGGTGCGTCTTATACTTCAAAAAATACAGTAACTTTCTCGCTTAGCAATTAAAACGTACGGCTCAGTTGTGGTCATAAATCCAGGATTACCCGATTCCTTTTAGAAGCGTTTTCATCTGTAATCTGTAGTTCATCTGAGAATATAAAAATACATGATGGCTATATATAGTTCAACCACTCCTTTCTCATTCTATAGTTTCAGCCATTCTGTGCTGGAAGGTCTTCTTTTCCCCCAATATCAAATCCAAAATCAGCTTTTGCAACTTGCACCCTTGAAATGTTTTGAGACTACAATTCTTATAATTCCCATCTGTTTATTCTTTGCTGGCTGGAGATATTAGGAGGGAAGGCCTCAGTGGTGGGATTCAATTTTTTTTATTACCACTTCTGTGGGCGTGGCTTGGTGAGTATGGCGAGGGAAGGATACTGCAAAATCTCCATTCCCACCCCACTCCTGGGGGAAGGATACTGCAAAATATCAATCCCCCCCACCCTCAACCTGCTTTCCAGCTCTGTTTTCCTGTTCAGGGCAACAAAAGAAGATCCAGCCGATCAGCTGGGACTCAGGAGGCAGTGAATATTGTCGGGTCTCAAAATTTCCACTACTGGTTCGCTAGAACCAGTCAGAACCAGTTGAATACCACCTCTGGAAGGCCTGCACAGCTTCATGTTCACAAGATATTTTCACATAAGTTAGCCATATTTGACTCTTCACTGAATAAGTAAGTTAATGTTAAGCTGGTAAACATTAGGCCTCAGCAGACCATTTGGAGGGATGGTCTGCAAGACAACCCAAGTACGCTCCATGCCTCTTTTTGAAGCATCAAGGCAACACATCCTCTCAAATGTGGACAGCTATCTGGATTTTCTGAGTAGATAGACATTTACCAAAATGTATTCCACTAGGATAAGTGCTAGAAAGCCTTAATAATGTCCCTGATTCAAATCTCACCATACCTGCCAAATTTGTAACTTGATGTTAGGAGCCAATGCCCCTTTGCTTGATGCATAATATAATAAAAATGTATGTAAGAGTATCTTATAAATAATATTGTATTGCACTTAAGCTCATATGCCATTTTTAGGTACAGTTTCATATTTTATGATATTTCCAGGTTCATGAATGGACTATTACTATTTATTATTTATTTATTTATCTATCTATCTATCTTTCTATCAAACCTATACACTGCCCATCTCTCAGTGTGATGTAAAACTATTAAAAGGTATCATATTAAAATACACATGGGAATTTATAAACACCTCTTTTATAGCAACTAATAATGTAGGTCTTATGCAAATGGTACCAAAATTGTGGCTCTTGATGAAATATACAGATACAGATCTATAAAATTTAAGCTATGGAACTAGTTGCACTGGTGGTAAATCCTGCATATTCAGTTCCATATTTTATAAAGTTCTACAAGCAGGGGTGGGCTTCAAAACTTCCAGCAATGGGTTTGCTGTCCCATTGTTGGGTGGTGTGGCCATCGTGGGTGTGGCCTAGTCAGCCTCCTGCACCATGTTTTTTGCCCTCCCCAAGCTCCAAAGGCTTTCTTCAAGCCTCCAGGAGGGTGAAAACTGCTTCCCCTGGACTCCTGAGGGCCTCCTGAAGCTGGAAATGGCCCATTTCTGGACTTACGGAACTTTTGGTTATTAAATATTCATAGGTTCATTGAATATGCATAAGGCCATGCAAATGGCCCTCGTTGGTTAAAGGAACTTCAGCACCTTTATGTCGGTCAGCAACAGCCTCCTCCGTCCGGATTGGTTAGGACGCGAGGGAGGCTGTTGCCGGCTGAGAGTTCGTTCCTATTGGTTGAGCCCCAGTATATATTGTTTGGCGCGCTAGTTTCTGACTGAATCGCTGTCATACTTACCAAGTTAATAAAGACTGTTGCCGTTCACCCTGTGGTCGCGTCCCTCCTTCAGTATACAAAACTGGCGACGAAGGTGGGATTAGCGATTCCGCGACGCTAGGGTGAAAAGAGAGAGACAGGCAGTTAGCTGCCGCCGCCCAGACCGGCAACGAACGCTGCCTGAAGAGGAAAAAAATTTTTTTTGTGGCCTCTCAGGGTCTCTCCCTTCACTACCGTCAAGATGACATCTGCTCTACCTCCGTTTGCCCCCTTTGGTTCAGCCGGTGAATCATGGGAGGGGTTTATGGAGAGGTTTGAGTGTTATTTGATCGCTTCCAAAAATCAAGCTCAAACCGAAGAGGAAAAATGCAGCTTTTTCCTCTCATGCTGCGAACCGTCCATGTTCGCGTCAGCGAGAGCCCTGGCAGCCCCACGGCCAGCATACAAGCTGGGGTGGGACGAACTCATGGCCAGATTAAAGAACCATTACGCGCCCACCCCTTCTGTCATCGCTCGCCGGTTTGCTTTCCGCCGGCGAGTCCAAAAACAAAATGAATCCATAAGCCAATTTTTGGAGGCTTTGCGAATGGTGGCCGCACAGTGTGAATTCTCGAACCTTGAAGAAAATTTGGTGGAACAGTTTGTGTGCGGGGTCCGCGATGTCAACCTGCGGAGCCGCATGTTCCAAAATCACTGAATCACCCTACTTCAGGCCGTGGAGACTGCTCGAGCAGCGGAACTGTCAGAGCAGTCCACGGCCGATATTGAGCGGTTGCAGATAGCTACACCTGAGCGACCACCACCTGAAGCGTCGCCCCAAGCCCACATGGTGGAGGACGACCTGTCTTATGAGGACCCTGAAGAAGAAGTGGTGGCACAGATGAAAACCTTGCCTAAACGGAAGCCGAAGCCTCAGCCTGCGGCGCAGCAAGCGTCCACGGTGCCCTGCCGGGGATGTGGAGGCCGTCATAAACGCCAGGCCTGCCCATTCCTCAATGCCATTTGTAACCGATGCAAAGGGGAAGGCCACCTAGCTAAGGTCTGCAGGGCCCTATTGCCGGCACCCTCGTTTCTTCAATCTCCCAGCCGTTCCCAGGCGCAGCCGCGCCGCCAGCAGCAGCGGCCACCGAGGCGAGCGGAAGATTGCTACCAGTCCACCAGTCAACCAGCTAATTTTGACAGCGCGGCGAGCCAAGCCGTTGCAGGGGCCCGGAAGGTCTCAGCCTCCGTCCAGCTGGAAGGTCAGCCTTGCCGGATGGAGGTGGACTCTGGCTCTTCTCGGTCCCTCCTGCCTTGGTCCATCTTCGCCAAGCTATGCCCTAAAGTGCCCCAGAAACGCCTAAGGCAATCTGAGGTTTCCCTGAGGGATTACCAAGGGAGGTTGATTCCTACTCTAGGATCCTTTCCTATCTCTGTGTGCTATGGCCAATTCCAGGGGAAACTGCCCATCCTCATAGTTAGGGATGACCTGCCGGCCCTTTTGGGCCTGGACTGGTTCCCGGCCCTGGGATTGTCTATTGGAGGGGTCCACCGGGTGGTTCCCAGTACCCTCGAAGACACCTTAAGGGAATTCTCGGACGTTTTCGACGGCCAGTTGGGTTGTTACAAGGGAACCCCCATCTCTTTAAGTTTAGACCCTCAGGTTGCTCCCATTAGGCTGAAAGCCCGCAGGGTGCCTTTTGCCTTGAGGGCCAAGGTTGACGCCGAACTGGATAAGTTGTTGGCGCAGGGAGTCATCGAACCCGTTGATCATTCACCTTGGGAGACACCCATTGTCCTCCCAATTAAACCAGACGGGTCGGTGAGGATCTGCGCCGACTACAAGTCGACGATCAACTTGGCCCTTCAGGCAAACCCCTATCCAGTCCCTGTAGTGCAACACCTGCTCCACTCCCTGGGGCAGGGTTGCACATTCGCCAAACTGGATATGGCGCAGGCCTACCAACAGCTCCCGGTGGATGACGATGCGGCGGCGGCCCAGACCATCGTCACCCATCGTGGGGCTTTCCGTTGTCGCCGCCTGCAATTCGGTGTTTCCGTGGCCCCGGGGATCTTCCAAAGCCTAATGGAGCGGCTGCTCCACGGGCTGCCGGGCGTTGTTCCATATTTCGATGATGTTCTGATCGCTGCTTCCAGCCGCTCAGAACTCATCGAAGTATTGCGGAAGGTCCTCAGTCATTTCAGGGGCGCGGGCTTAAAACTAAAACGCAGCAAATGCTCGTTTGCTGTTCCGAGGGTGGAATTCTTGGGCTTCATGATTGACGCCCAAGGCATCCACCCCACGCCTTCTAAGGTCGCAGCCATTAGGAACGCCCCAGCACCCACCTCCAGGGCGGAGCTGCAGGCGTTCCTAGGGCTCCTGAACTTTTACGCCCCTTTTATACCGCACAAGACGTCACTAGCCGAGCCGCTGCATCGGTTGCTCGACCGATCCGCGGCCTGGCGCTGGGGGAGCCGCGAAGCGCATGCGTTCGCGGCTGTCAAAGAAACTCTGACGTCAGCGGCAGTCCTAGTTCAGTATAATGACAGGATGCCACTGACGTTGGCGTGTGACGCCTCCCCCTATGGAGTCGGGGCCGTCCTAAGCCATGTCCTCCCTAATGGCTTGGAGGCCCCTGTGGCCTATTACTCCCGGACACTCTCATCGGCGGAGCGTAATTACAGCCAGATCGACAAGGAGGCTCTGGCTGCAGTGTCCGGGATTAAGAGGTTCCACGACTACCTCTATGGTCGGCCTTTCACCCTTGTCACCGACCACAAGCCACTCCTTGGGCTTCTGGCAGGTGACAAGCCGACCCCCCCCATCCTCTCTCCCCGCATGACAAGATGGACGGAGTTCCTTGCAGCGTATTCATATACGCTGCAGTACCGTCCAGGCAAGCAGCTGGGGCACGCCGATGCCTTAAGCCGCTGCCCGTTGCCGGAGACCGATTCCGCCCAGGTGCCCAGTCTCTCCATTCTGTCCATCGCGTCTTCCGGCTTCCCCATTTCGGCCGCGGATGTCGCGGCCTGCACTAAGGCCGATCCGATCCTCTCCCAGGTCGCTTCCTGGGTCTTGAGGGGATGGCCCTTGGACAAAGTGGCAGAGGGCTTCAAGCCCTTTAAAATCCGACAGGCGGAGCTCTCCCTCCACGGGGGATGCCTCGTTTGGGGGGATCGAGTGGTGATCCCCACCGCGCTACGGCCACAAGTCCTGTCCCTGCTCCACAAGGATCACCCGGGCATAGCACGAATGAAGGCATTAGCCCGTAGCTATGTCTGGTGGCCCTTACTGGATTCAGAGATAGCGGCCTATGTTGGCCGCTGTAACCCCTGTCAACAATCTAGGCCAAATCCCCCAGCTGGGCCTGCTCGTGAGTGGGAGGCTCCGAGAGGCCCATGGTCACGCCTCCACCTGGACTTTGCCGGCCCCTTCCACGGTCAGAATTTCTTGATCGTGGTGGACGCTTACTCCCGCTGGGTGGAGCTGGTCCTGATGGGCTCCACCACAGCTGAGAGTACGGTCCGGGCCTTGAGAAGGCTTTTCGCGACCCATGGGTTGCCGGACCTGATTGTTTCCGATAATGGGCCCCAATTTATGTCCACCACGTTCCAGGAGTTTCTGGCCGGGCAAGGGATTCGGCATGCGCCCATAGCCCCGTACCACCCGGCCAGCAATGGCCGGGCGGAGCGGGCGGTCCGCTCAGCAAAGGAGGCACTGGGCCGCATGGACCGGGGCGACTGGCAGGAGAAAGTGGCGGCTTACCTGCTAAGCCAACATTCCACTCCCTGCCCAACAACCAACCGAAGCCCCTCGGAGCTCTTGATGGGCCGGCGTCTGCGGACTCCCCTGGACCGGCTACATCCGTTGTATTCAGGGGATCAGCCGAGCAACCTGGGGGTTATCCCTTCCCGTTCATTTAAACTTGGGGACACAGTATGGGCCCGGGCATTTTCTGGGCCTACTAGATGGGTTCCAGCCACTGTGACTGCCCTGACAGGCCCGTGTTCTTTTAGAATCGGATTGGCTGACGGATCCCAATGGAGGCGCCACCTGGATCAATTAAGGAGGCGCCTCCCGCCGCCAGCCGACAGCCCGGACCCAACCGATGCCAGCACCGCCAGTCCGGGGGAGCAGTTCGAGGCCTTCGCCACTCCAGGCCTCTCCTACCAACAAACTGGAACTCAATCTGGTGAAGCAAAACCTTGGGCCTTCACCACACCAGGCCCAACCTGCCCGAGCGCCCCCTGCAGGGGACTCCAACCGACATCTCAAGCCGCCGCAGAATGGTCCCCACCTCGGCCTACGTCTCTTCCCCCCGACACGCCTCCCAGACACGACTCTGTCGCCTTGGACACGCCGCCTCGCCCCTCCTCACCATTACCGTTGAGCCCTCCTTCTGGGCCATCCCGAGAAGGCGGGCCTTGGAGCTACACCCCCTTCCGGGAGGAGCTACCACAAGGAGGTCCTCCTCCGCCGACGACTAGTGTGGAACTGCGTAGATCAGGGCGGGTCCGGCACCGCCCCGCCTACTTGCAGGACTACGCATGCTCCACCCGAGGAGCATGCGCGGAACTGGGGGGAAGGGGTATTAAATATTCATAGGTTCATTGAATATGCATAAGGCCATGCAAATGGCCCTCGTTGGTTATGGAACTTCAGCACCTTTATGTCGGTCAGCAACAGCCTCCTCCGTCCGGATTGGTTAGGACGCGAGGGAGGCTGTTGCCGGCTGAGAGTTCGTTCCTATTGGTTGAGCCCCAGTATATATTGTTTGGCGCGCTAGTTTCTGACTGAATCGCTGTCATACTTACCAAGTTAATAAAGACTGTTGCCGTTCACCCTGTGGTCACGTCCCTCCTTCAGTATACAAAATTGGTAGGCCTGTTTTTCACCCTCTCCTGGTTCCAGAGGCTTTCCTCGACCTCCGGCAGGGCAAAAACTGCTTCCCCTGGGCTCTGCAGGCCCTCCAGAGGCCAGAAATAGGCCCATTTCTGGACTTCTGGAACATCCAGTAGGATTTTTTGCCCTCCCCGAGCCTCCATGCGGGCTCTGCATTTACCTTGCATGATGAACGGGCCACATAGAGACTCCTGGGAGGGGAGGGGAGGGGTGGGGGGAGGAGCCAGCCAGGGGTGGCATTTAAGGGTTTACAGAACCGGACAGAATCCAAGCTAGAAGATCGCCTGAACCCTTGTGAACCCCCAGCAGCCCACCTCTGCCTACAAGTGTAATCTGTATCAGTAGGAACTCCCAACTCCTCAAACAGAAAAATATTCAGAAATCTGCATTTAAAAATCTAGCGATACCTATTCAAATAGCTCTGATCTGAAGTGGAAAGCTTTTGCATATTCTTTTCAACAGCCCTAGAAAATAATCATAGTTATTTAGGGTGTTTGTTTGTATTATAGTATATAATTCCTTTATTATATTTTTCTGGTTTGTTGCAGGGTATTATTTTTATTGCAAAATATTTTGCCAGACTCATAGAGCATTATGGCAATATTCTTTGATTAATAGCTGAACAACATAGCAAGTCTGAAACATTTTTGGATATACAAACTTAATCATTTCAAACTATTTTATGGAAAACAAAACTCAATTTTCCATTCTTTAAAAAATATCTGAATTGTGATCACTCATGTGGTGATGTAATATCAAGGCATTGCATGAAAACCCTAGTAAGCTTAAATCTGGAATAGATCTGATACTTGCATATCTTTCTAAATATAAATTACAAATAATTGTAAGTAGATTTGCATGCTGAATCTAATGGATTGTCGGGCATGCTTGACATTACTCTATAGTCAAGGCCACAGAAAATCAATACATCTTAGGCAAGGTTTAATTTATTTGTAGGTTCATAAAACTAATGACTTTATTTTTCCATTTGTTAATTTTCTTTTTAGCATTCACACTCATGAATGGTTGCCATTTTAGCACACATTAGCAAACAAACTAGAGTTTTGATGCCATTAAAATGTATACAAAATATTGGCCATATCTATCAAAAGAGCTTTTTATATAACCAAGACTGCGAATGATGAGACCATTGACAATGTATTTTGATTAAAACTGTAATTGTCTATTTTCCTTAATTGTAGTAATAAAAATGCTGTTAACAGTATCAATAGCAGCAAAATATCTATCAGACTAATATTCAACAGCTGGGCCAGGATCCACAGCTTTTAATTACCTAATGCTATTTAAACAGCCTTATTCCTTAGTTCTGGCTGGCTAGCTAGAACCCCCAGACTTTGGTTCACTGACTCCTCTTCCTTGAATAGATGTGTTTCTAACTCAGTCATATGTTATCAGTTTGTCATGAATAAAGCTGTTTTCTGCATTTGACATACTGAGGGGATTCTGATGAAGAACCTGGCTGATTCACTATTAATGGATTTATAGTAGGATAAGCATTATTCAATTTTGTATTACTTTTGTATATATCACGTACATTTTAAAATATGAATGTTACATTTTGAAAATATTGGTTATTTCCATGGGACTTCAGAGCAGAAGCGAAACATGCTTGGGCTTCTTCCATTGGTCGGGGGCTTCCAGGAACATGAAAACAAACACTGAGGCCAGTGTGTTTGTGAGCATGTTTTTCTTGTATTCCTTTTTTTTTAACAGAAGCTATTGTTCTGTGTTATTACAGACTATAACAATTTGTACCAAGAACCATCTTGGCTGAAATATCAAATTGAATAAATCATTTGTTGCTACAGTCCTGCATTTCTACTGTGGTTTCAAAGCAAGCAGGCAAGAACTCAAAGTTCATTTTATGTTTGAGTTATAGGTTATTTGACCTAAACTGCTGCGTTAGAGCCAGCAACTGTATCATACAACTAGAATATTATTGGCCTTTCTAGCGAATGGTTCTCCAGAGTTCATCTGCATTAGTAATCCAGTAGTTTTCTTCTCCATGATTCAAATAAATGTCATGATTCAAAGATGGTCTTTTCTTTGATAAGTCAGTGCCTTATAAATCCTTTTCTACTTTGGAGTATGGGGACCATTGATATTTTCTTTTTTTTTTTTTTAATTGGTCAGAATCTTGGGAAACCAACAAATTTCACAAGATTCAGGCAGACAAAACCCAGATTTCAAGAGACTGAACAATCAAGATTCTGCCCATGTTTAAAGTTTGAAATGGAAGACAGGGTGTGTATATGATGTGCTTTCAAATATTTACTGACTTTGAAATTAGTAGTGGTCTTCAACCACCTTTGATCAAGATACAGTTGCAAGAAAAAGTATGTGAACCCCTTGGGATTATGTGGAGTTTTGCATGAATTGGTCATAAAATGTGGTCTGAACTTCATCTAAGTAACAACAATAGAAAAACACAGTCTGCTGAAAATAATACTACACAAACATTAGATGTTGCCATGGTTTAATTGCACATAACATGTAAACATTCACAGTGCAGGGAGGAAAAAGTATGTGAACCCTTGGTCTTAATAACTGGTTGACCCTCCTTTGGCAGCAATAACCTCAACCAAACGTTTCTTGTAGTTGCAGATCAGACCTGCACAATGATCTGGAGTAACTGTGGACCACTCCTCTTCATAAAACTGTTTCAGTGTAGCAATATTCTTGGGATGTGTTATATATGCAAATGTTCCCTGTTACCAGCTCTCTGATTGGCTGGTCATTTGACAGTTGCTTTGGGCTCGAGTATAAATACCCTGACAGTTGCAGGGACGTTTTGAATCGCTTGTCATCTCGCAATAAACATCTTACTCTCTGATTCCATGGCTTCTGCGTCTTTCCCTCACACATATGTAAAACTGGCGACGAGGATGGGATCACGATTCCGCAGAGCCTGGAAAACAACGCGGAAATCAGGAAAAAGCCACAACAGAGAACCAATGGCCAGCATGCACTCAGCAGCAGCAGTAGCCACCGTGAAGCCTTCCATCTACGCCAACGTGAAGGACGAGCCACGCCAACTCCAAGGACGAGCCATCTATGCCAACTTGAAGGATGAGCCACGCCAACTCCAAGGACGAGCCAAAGACCGCGAAGGCCAACCTCGGCTGGAACTAACTGCCTGTCTGCAGCTGCTGCTGCCTGGAGCCTCCGCTGCTCCACCTGCATTACAAAACTGCCTACCTCCCAAGGCCACCTGCCTTACAAAGCTGCCTACCTCCCAAGGCCACCTGCCTTACAAAGCTGCCTACCTCCCAAGGCCACCTGCCTTACAAAGCTGCCTGCCTCCCAGCTCCACCTTCTGCAAGGTTTACACGCTGACTCCACTGCTGACCAACAACCGGGAGAAGCGAGGCCTGGTGCTGGACGGGAAGCTGAAGCACGAGGACACCAACCTGCCTCCAAAAAACCAAAGTTACCGACAGGCTTGGACTTTCTTTGCACACAAAGCAAATAACTGGGGGGGAAGGAGTGTTATATATGCAAATGTTAGAGGAGTGTTGAGTATGCAAATAACTGGGGGGAAGGAGTGTTATATATGCAAATGTTCCCTGTTACCAGCTCTCTGATTGGCTGGTCATTTGACAGTTGCTTTGGGCTCGAGTATAAATACCCTGACAGTTGCGGGACGTTTTGAATCGCTTGTCATCTCGCAATAAACATCTTACTCTCTGATTCCATGGCTCCTGCGTCTTTCCCTCACACATATGTAAAAGGATGTCTGGTGTGAATCGCTCTCTTAAGGTCATGCCACAGCATTTCAATCGGGTTGAGGTCAGGACTCTGACTGGGCCACTCCAAAGGGCGTATTCTGTGCTGTTGAAGCCATTTTTGTGTTGACTTACTTGTATGCTTTGGGTCATTGTCCTGTTGCATCACCCATCTCCTGTGGAGCTTCAATTGGCAGACAGATGGTTTTCCTGCAAAATGTCTTGATAAACTCTGGAATTCATTTTCCCATCAATGACAACAATCTATCCAGGCCCTGAGGCAGCAAAGCAGCCCCAAACTATGATGCTCCCTCCGCCATATTTTACAATGGTGATGAGGTTTTGATGTTGGTGTGCTTTGCCTTTTTTTCTCCACACATAGTATTGTGTGTTTTTCCCAAATATACTGTGGTTTCATCTGTCCACAGTATATTTTGCCAGTAGTGCTGTGGAACATCCAGGTGCTCTTTTGCAAACTTCAAACGTGCTGCAATATTTTTTTGTGACAGCAATGGCTTCCTCCGTGGTGTCCTCCCATGTACTCCATTCTTGTTTAATGTTTTCCTTATTGTAGATGTGTCAACAAAAATGTTAGCATGTGCCAGAGATTTCTATAGGTCTTTAGCTGACACTCTAGGATTCTTCTTTACCTCATGAAGCATTCTGCACTGTGCTCTTGCAGTCATTTTTACAGGACAACCACACCTAGGGAGAGTAGCAAGAGTGCTAAACTTTCTCCATTTGTAGACAGTCTGTCTTACCATGGACACATGAACATCAAGGCTTTTGGAGATACTTTTGTAACCCTTTCCAGCTTCATGCAAGTCAACAATTCTTGATCTTAGGTCTTCTGAGAGCTCTTTTCTGCGAGGCATGGTTCACATCAGACAGTGCTTCTTGAAACCAGTAAACCCACAACAGGTGTGTGTTTTTAAAGGGCAGAACAGCTGTCAGCAACACATCCAATATCATCACACTGATTGGAATCAAGGTTGCCTCACTCCTGGCTCCAATTAGCTCTTGGAGATATCATTAGGCTAGGGGCTCATATACTTTTTCCTCCCTGTACTGTGAATCTTTACATGTTATGTGCAATTAAACCATGGCAACATCTAATGTTTGTGTAGTATTATTTTCAGCAGACTGTGTTTGTCTATTGTTGTGACTTAGATGAAGTTCAGAGCACATTTTATGACCAATTCATGCAAAACTCCATGTAATCCCAAGGGGTTCACATACTTTTTCTTGCAACTGTTTAGTAGTCCATATAAAAAGAAGATGGTAAAAGAAGAAATATGCTCATTTGCGAGATGTGAGCATAATTGTTCTGAAATATTCGTTGCACTGATTTTGCTCATTAGAGTAACACTGAGTGTGTGGAAATCTTTTTGTCTTTCAGTTGTAATTGCATGTACTCTGCTGCACTATTTCCAAGCTTATCACTATTAGCTCGTTGCTAAAGCCAGTTAAATTTAATGCAGTACTTTTTTCTTCAGACAAAATCTGTAGAAAAAATAATCAGTATTTTGGTTCAGTTGACAGTTTGTATGTTGTGACTTGAGTACAATTTCTGCTCTCAGAGCCACAAATATCAAAAGTCCTATTTCCAACTTATAACAAAGAGCTTGTAAGAGGGGAGCTGTTCTGTCACTGCCATCTCAGTGCTCCACTGATACTGTTGAAGAATCGTATGAAGAACTAGAATGTGCATAACGGTGGGATCATGCATTTCAAAGCAATTCTTTACACTCATAATGGATATGGCAAATGTATGAATTCTGTCAGGATTTTTTCTGACAGCCATGAACACAGATATTTTTCCAGTAATATAACTATCCTAAATCATTAGTGGGAGTACAGTGGCTTTTACTGTTATTTTTCAGTGCATCAGTAACATTCAAAAGTTAATGCTTCATAAATTTATAAAAGTTAAACTTTAAAAAAAATGATGGTAGCTTTGAAAGTTAAATCTTAATTCATATTGCCTAGTGTCATATAAAATGAATACTGTTTAATAAGATTAATAAAGAATTAAGTTTGGAAACAGCCATCAATTTTCTTTAATGGAAAGGAAGCTGATGCTATACTGTAATCTTGTATCAACCACATATCTTTCAGCTATGTGGGTCATGCTACCTAGAAATTCCAGTAGTTGCTGTTCTAATATATCTAGAAGTCATAACGCCCACTGATTAGTCTTGAGAACCAAGCAGGGGTGAAGCAGGATGTTAGATTGTTCTCATGGTCTTTTGCATTTTGTTTATTACTTATAAAGAGCCAAGAACCTAGATTGCAATCACATGACATGGTGTGTGAGTGCTACCGCAACAATAACAAAAACTATATCTTCAAGCACTGCAACTTGGTCCTAAATTCATTCCTTCAGCACTCTTGTAATTTAAAACAGTTCCTGAACAAACAGTCATAAGTTGAGGACCACCTGTACATCATCTTGGGAAATGTTGCTTTGGATAAAATCATTGCCAGTTTTGCATTAGGAGGTCAAAATTTAAGGTCTATGAAAAATGATGTAAGAGTCCAAGATTTAAAAACTGAATAGGAGTTGACTTAAAGAGGAAAATGGTTCATTCTTGAAGTTAAAAGCTATTGACTGGATTGACAATTGACTGGATTGAATTATACTTTCCATTCCTAAAATCAGAATATTTACTTAGAAGTACTTAAACACTCTTTTCCATCACTGTGTTAGTTACATTTGTGGATATTAGAAGTATAAAGCAGTTTGGATTATAGTGGCTTTTATGTACCTACAAAGTTTTTTTCATTCTAGAGAACTTTCTTTAAAATATGGGATAGTAAATTAAAGATAATAGCTTTTTTAAAAAGTCAATTATAAATTAGTGACAGAAAGAAGAGAGGAAAAGAGAAGAAAATTTATTTATCCAGTCTTTTGAGGAGATTCCCAATATTTCCCTAATAGTAGGCAAATATTAAAGTAATTTTTAATTGTATTTTCTTATCATTAACAAAATAAATGGATTTAAAAACCTTTAAAAGAGAAGTAGTCTAAGATCTTTCTATGTTCTTCACAACCTCTGGTGAATGTCTTTACTAACTCTGAAAAATTCTTCTTCATCTTCTAGAAGGAAGCCTTTCTAATACTTAAGGACAGTATTATACCATACAGTACTTAAAGACAGATATCATGTCTCCCCATAGTTTTCTCTTTTGCAAGCTAAATATACCTGGTACCACCAACTCTTCCTCATAGTTTTCATTGCAGACTCCCCCTATCATCACCACTCTCTTTTGAACATACTCCAATTTGACAATGTTCTTCATTAAATAACATGGGAAGAAGTGGGTGCATATTCTAGGTGCAATCCAACCATCATGAACAGAAAGGAACAATTACTTCAATCAATCTAACACTACAGTTCTACTGATGCAGCCTAAGATTGCATTTAGTGATTTTTTTAGTTGTTTGTTGCAGTTGTACCACATTGTTAGCTTCTAAGTGCAAGTCATTTATCAATATTTTCAACAGCACAGGACTAGAATGTCATTCAGCACTTCCATCCTGGACACCAACCTACATTCATTGGGTATTAATTTTGAATAAACTCTTTATCTATGTAATGCAAAGTTTATATCACATTTTGCCTATTTTTTTTATTATAGGAGATTTTGTTAAATGTTCTGCTGAAGCCAAGGGATTCTATGTCCACTGCATTCCCATGGTCAACTGAATTGATCACTCTGTCAAAAAAGGCTGATATGATACCATTTATTTTGGATAAAGCTACTATTCAAGGTTTGACAGATTATGGCATATCATCACAATTGTCACTTGATTATTTCCCCTTTGCAAAACAGCAATGGCCTTCAGCTCATCTCATATCTGATCCATTTTAGTGGACTCAAAACATGTGTGGCAAATTTTCTTACTATGATAAATGTATTTTAATTGTAAACTGAATATGTAAAATTCCAGTTCATGCACTCAGATCAGAGATGGTATTCAGCCGGTTCGGACCGGTTCAGGCAAACTGGTAGTAGAAATTTTGAGTTGTTCAGAGAACTGGCAAATACCATCTCTGGTTGGCCTGCCCCCATCATTCCCTGTCCTATATTCTCTTGTTTTTAGCCCCGCTGATTCGTGTGGTAGAGCGGATTGCTGCGCCTCAGCTGAGCTAAAACACAGCTCAGCTCACCAGCGCTGACATTGAAGGTAGTCTTTGAGTGCTGCACATGCACTCAGAGCGTGCATGCAAAGCACATTCTCATAGAACCAGAAGGAAAAGATTTAGATTCCCACCACTGACTCAGATGCTAAATTAAATATGTGAATCTGAACCTCAAAGAGTTTACAATACAATATAACAGAGTTGGAAGGGACCTTGGAGGTCTTCTAGTCCAACCCTCTGCCTAGGCAGGAAACCCTATACCATTTCAGACAAATGGCTATCTAACATCTTCTTAAAAACTTCCAGTGTTGGGGCATTCACAACTTCTGGAGGCAAGCTATTCCACTGATTACGTAATTGTTCTAACTGTCAGGAAATTTCTCCTTAGTTCTAAGTTGCTTCTCTCCTTGATTAGTTTCCACCCATTGCTTCTTGTTCTACCCTCAGGTGCCTTGGAAAATAGTTTGACTCCCTCTTCTTTGTGGCAACCCCTGAGATGTTGGAACACTGTTATCATGTCTCCCCTAGTTCTTCTTTTCATTAAACTAGACATACCCAGTTCCTGCAACCGTTCCTCATATGTTTTAGTCTACAGTCCCCTAATCATCTTTGTTGCTCTTCTCTGCACTTTTTCTAGAGTCTCCACATCTTTTCTACATCGTGGTGACCAAAACTGAATGCAGTATTCCAAGTGTGGCCTTACCAAGGCATTATAAAGTGGTATTAACACTTCACGTGATCTTGATTCTATTCCTCTGTTTATGCAGCTAGAACTGTGTTGGCTTTTTTTGGCAGCTGCTGCACACTGCTGGCTCATATTTAAATGGTTGTCCACTAGGACTCCAAGATTCCTCTCACAGTTACTACTGTTGAGCAAGGTACCACCTATACTGTACCTGTGCATTTTGTTTTTGTTACCTAAATGTAGAACCTTACTCTTTTCACCATTGAATTTCATTTTGTTAGATAGTGCCCAATGTTCAAGTTTGTCAAGATCCTTCTGTATCTTTAGCCTATCTTCTGGAGTGTTGACTCTTCCTGCCAGCTTGGTGTCATCTGCAAATTTGATTAGTTCCCCAATTATTCCCTCAGCCAAATCATTGATGAAGATGTTGAAGAGTACTGGGCCCAAAACAGAGCCTTGGGGTACTCCACTGCATACTTCCCTCCATGAAGATGCAGTTCCATTGAGGACTACATGGTTTCTTAGTTATGACTATTATTAATGTACTGAACGAAGACCAGGTAGAAAACAGACCACTAAAGATTTAGTAATCAATGCAAAGAAGGCAGGTACAGAGTTACAGGGCATTGGGTAATTGATCCTCAGAGACTTCAAGTTTTAATAACTATGCCTTAAAGCAAATTCAGTCCACAAACAACTAATGTCCCAGTAAAACTAATCTCCAACTTTGGGCCTCAAATCCAAACTTTTTAAAGCATTCTAATATGTAAGAACCTTATCACTTTGTTTATAATATCATTCAGATGCATTTTTCCTCTTAGAAAGTAAATCTTTTTTCTCCTTGTGGTACCATCCTTGTTAATATCAAGATAATTCAATCAACTACGGTACTGCTTAAACTCATGTTAAAACGCTGTTCCGATTCCACCACCACCCCACATTCACATTGTCTTTATTTTTAGTTTCCCACATCTGCATTCAGTAATTTCATCATACAGCCCCATTAGGTTGGTTGTTCACAGCCTATTCAGTCTCTGATCTTTGGGTGGGATCACTCATCTGACTAATCCAAGAAAAAGGGAGCAGGAAAGGCTGCTGGAAGAGGATCTATTAGTACATAGAGTGGCAGCAGTCAAGGGGAACAAAGGTGCTGGAGAACATAATATAAATGCCTTTCAGAGAAATAAACTATATGATATCAAACTTGCTAAATTCTACTCAAAAAGAGAAGGGTGATATTTGAGCACAATTCTGTTATTTCAGCCCAACACAATTTAGATGTCTATTTTGGAATAAAACTCCCCCATAAGAATTGTTTTTGGCAAAAAAACAACGGTATAATAGTAATCCACTTATCTCGGCATTAACAAATCTTCAGTATCCTTCATGAAAAATGCTCAGCTCCAGAATATGTATTTAAAGGTAGGGATATGTAAAACATTGAATTCAAATCATTTCAGATTTAAGAATCCTGAGAATTTGAGTTTGAGACCATTGTTCTGACTTCGAAAGAGCTGTTTTGCATTTGAAACAGACTCTTTCTGGGGTTTTTTAAAAATGTTTTGAGCTTGAAATAGCTCCATTTCAAGCTGAAAAACCCTCCAAAACCATTGAAGCCATCCATTTCAGGAAAAAGCATGCCTGTTTAAGTTTGGGACAATTGTTTCGAGTTTAAAATGGGCCATTTCAAATTGGAAGTGGTTCAGATTTAAAACATTTTTGCCCATTACTATTTAAAAGCCTCCATACAGCCAGCAATGAAGCAGCACTAATTGTTTGATCAGTGCCTCTCCTGCATGGGTGGATATTAATGAGTCCCACCATTTGCATAATTGTTTGGTTCTTCATGGAGCAGAGGTCATCTCAGTGCCATGTAAGCATGCAGCTCCTTACTGGCTAGAAAACCCCGGCATTGTTGTTTGTCAGCCCTCCTCTGTTTCTTCTGCAAACAGTTAAAAGGAAATATTCTCCCTAGGTTGCCCCATTGTGATAGTTTCAGGGGGATACTATCCAGCCACCTTTCCTTTGACTTGGCTGGCTTTTGTTACATATTTGTGTAGTCATTGGGAAAGTTGGCAGTCAGTTTAATGTAAAATGCCATGATTATAAGCATCTAGTAGCTGTACATTTTGGCTAATATAAACAACGACCCCCTTTCCATTCAGAAGTATATATTCCAGTTTCCCCCTGCTGCTGAAATATTAAAACAGTGCCATTGTCTATATAATTGTTTGAGACTTTATTCAAATAAAGCAAAT